>NC_088653.1:8527750-8540143 GCF_964019385.1 Sycon ciliatum | reverse complement strand
TTGACACGTGCCTTTTAGGCCTCTACGTGACAAGTCTGCCTTTATTTAGGTGTCTAGTTATTTATTTACATCCCGTAAACGGATTCATAATCGCCTTTATTTTATGTCTTCAGACAAAGCCTGGCGCCTTCCTTATTTGGTATACCCTGTTTTTCCTTAGCTGGCTCCTGCTCTTTGTGATACAGTTTATACACATCATTGCTGAATAAGGATTTATCGGGTGTTAGCGGCCGTCGTGAGTTCCCTTTGGGAACGGACACGATAATTTACTTTACTTTTATAGCTTAGTTTTGGTACACTGCGGCATGCGGGTGTACTATGGTTCATTATTTGTCCTATAGTTCGTACGGGGCATCAGCCTCCCGCCGGTAGTTAGATATTATGGCAATCGCCTTTCTCTCTCTCTCTCTCTCTCCCTCTCTCTCTCTCTCTCTCTCTCTCTCTCTCTATCTCACTCTCTCTCTTTCTCTCTCTCTCTCTTGCCTTCCGCCTTCAGGCGGAAGCTTCGGCTTCCGTCTCTCTTGCCTTGTGCTCTCATATCATCTCTTGAACTATGTTACCTTCGTTGAAGATGTGAGTAAACCTGAACGCTGGTGTGAGTGTACGTGTCTGTATAATTATGCCTGAGTGTGTGTGTGTGTGTGTGTGTGTGTGTGTGTGTGTGTGTGTGTGTGTGTGTGTGTGTGTAGGTATATGTGCGTGCATGCGTAAGAGTAATTCTGTTGGTGGACTCTCTCTCCAAGTGGCCACCACTGCACGGCCTTGTAAGAAGAAGTTTTAGTAAGTTAGTTATGTGGACGACCGCGGCCTTGGGGTCTAACCCCGGGCCGACCGGATACGACACATGACTAGACACACCTAGCATGCAATTCTGGCACCAGAATTAGAGATATTCCGACCTCTCTTCAGAATGGACGGATTTGACGGAATTGGATAGAATCAATTCTAACGACGGAATTTGTCACTTTTTGTGTAAGGCCATGGTAAGAATTATCTTTGATTCTCAAGTACGCGCGCACCGATTTTTGGCGGCGCACCGACGATTTTTTTTATTTCTATGCATGCATATGCGTGCATGAAAATGGTCAATGCAAAAGGCATGAATCCGGGAGTAGTAAGATACCGGTATTTTTCTACTCCCTGGCCTGAATAATAAAATAATTATAAATTAATTATGAACCTGTGACGTACACATGTGTGACCCTATCTTTGGAATAAAAAAATTGTGGGAATTAAAATAAAAAATCGCTCGCTCGCACCGATTTTCACAGGCTCATGACCTGAGAATCAACTTTTTTTTACCATGGCCTAATCGAACTGTGCATCAACAATAGAGAGGTTTTGCATTCCGAATTTCGGAATTATTTTCGGAATGTGGCGGCAGCAGTCGAAAAAGTAGTCGAACTTTCGGAAGTGTGGTGGCGAAAGTGCATGGTTTTCCGAAAATAGATTTTCGGCTCTTTCATGTTTGGGAGTGCATATTTGAATACAAAAAAGTGTATTTTTCATGTTTGTATTTTTGCTTTCTGCTGCTCTCGATTATTTGAAAAAATTTCCACGTACGTAGTTTTGATTTTTGCTGGTTTAGCTGCTCTCGCTGATCTCGCCATGTTGACTAATCTTCTCACACTTCATCACACTCTATCTTCCTTTGCCCTGGAGCCTACTAACAGTACAAGACAGTAGTTCGCCAACCTCGTCTTCAGCTGTTGGATCACTTGGTCCACCATCAGTCCGTCCTCGTCTTCGAACCGCACCCAAATTCAGTTTGACCTGCGCACATGGATTTGATCCTGCTCAACCCCTTCGACGCTCTCCATTTTGTTTTGCATGGCAACCCTTGGAAACGAAGTCGAATCAGATTTTCGGAATGCAAAACACTGAAAATACCGTTTTTCGGAACGCGCTTTTTTCGGAAAAGCACAGTCGAAAATCATTCCGAAATTCGGAATGCAAAACCTCTCTAATAAATGATTCTAGAATTGACGGAAATGCGTGTGATCGAAAGCGCCCAAAATGTATGTGTGACCGCTGCATCGTGTGTTCCGCGAAAGCGGCTGCGGTAGTTTCGCTTTTTGCCTCCGCTACGGTACAAAACCGCATACAACTTACAAGCATCATGTTCTTTGAAGTGGGCATTGAGACATGCGCGGAAAGTGAAAAATCACATCAATGTTCAAAGCCATCCCGGAGCGGCTTTGAAGGCGGCTTTGAAAGAGGATTTCGGCTTTTAGTTTTCAGGCAAGGCGAAACGAGTGGTTTGGTGTGTCGAGTGCGCAGAGTTTTTGTTATTTTTTTAACCAACATACTTCCAGTTTGGACGGTTCAATGTTGTGCTAGGAGCTAGGAGGGGGTAGGTGACCGCAGCTAAAATGTGCAATAGCTATGTCGCACGGCAATAAAATAATGTGAGAAGTACAATAGAGAGCAATAGGAATATGGATATTACAGAATAGTGGCGTTGGTGAAGCTGGATGCACTCCACCGACCCGTGGTCCTAGCAACAGCATGCCACCAGAGCACCAGAAACGGGGATGCATGGGAAGAAAAAGAAAAAAAGGCCCAAAACAACCATAAAGAATATCATGAATATCGTTTCCCTATTAAAAGGACTACGTGAGGATACAAGCGCTAAAGCACTAAGGGGGTCGGATTTCAGCACTGTACTTCTACTTGAGGTAGCGTGCCCCTGTGAATAATACGATCAGTGTCTGTCCGTTCCTGAGCACTTCTGGAGCCTGGGCTGTTTTTATGTTGCGATTTATTTTTTTATTTTTTTATTTCCTCTTTTCCTTTGCTTCTTTCATTTCATATTCACCAGTTTATGTTATTAGCAAGAGTGGTCCTGTGTTTTCAATGTGTAAAGTAAAATGAACACAAAAACAACACAAACAAATAAACTCGGGTACATTACAATACTTTAAAAACACATTTAAAAAGCGTAAACATTAGTCTGACTAACTCGGCTACATAACAGTGCGTGTTTTGGTCAGGCCTGGGCACATTCACTGTACACGCTTTACATGTCGCAAACATATTTCGCGGCGAGGTCCGCCAGTGTTCTCTGCGGCATCCTGTCAGTTAGGCGAGTGACGTTATCCGCTGGATACATTTCCATAATTATTATGGTTTAGTGTTATGAGCATGATGGTCAACTGTTTACTTGTAGTGGTCCCAGTCTACACTATGCACAAGACTGGCAAACTCTCAGCAGGTCAGTCAGTGTGAATACCCGGGTATCATGAACTGTAGATGTGGACTTGAAAGTTGTGCAGCATGTTCAGCCAGTCAGTCGGTATCATGAACAGTAGTTGTGTGATGTAGGAATTCACTAGTCATCACAATACATGTACAGTCGTCCCATGTCCATGTCCTGTACATGTGTTGTTTGGCTGTCGTAGAGTGCAGGAAGGTGCAGTAGTGATCGTGTTTTAGTGACGTCATGACTTTAGCGGGAGGATTAGTCATAATAGTATTAGTACACTCCGTCAAGGAATGGGTCTGACTGCTCTAATCAAGCCTGTCATTCATTGCTGGAAATAATTGCAAGAATCTTCACCTATACATGTACGTCACACACAGTGTCGGCCAGGGTGAAAAGAATATTTGAAACTATTTGAATGAATTTTGATATTGAATTTGATGTAAACTAAACTATTATTCAAATACATGTACACCAGTACTGGGCCGCCAGTGGATGTGCCCCAAATCCACGAGTGTACTTGACAGGAGACACTCAGCAGCCTGTCAGCGATCCATGATAGCTCTACTTGTACAAGCGAAGGTCGCTTCAACTAGGACTATAAGTATAACATCTAAAATTTCATAGGACGTGCTGCATTTGCATTCTCTCCGCCAAAGCGGAGCGTTGAGGAGCACAGTAGTCTACATGTACATGTATGTGTGACCGCTGCATCGTGTGGTCCGCCAAAGCGGCTGCGGTAGTTACGCTTTTTGCCTCCACAAAAGCGGTGCAAACTTTTCATGTGTGACCGCGGCCTTAGGCCGCGGTCACACATGAAGCGGCCTTAGGCCGCGGTCACACATGAAAAGCTTGCACCACTTTTGCGGAGGCGGAAAGCGGAACTACCGCAGCCGCTTTGGCGGACCACACGATGCAGCGGTCACACGTACATGTAGACTACTGTGCTCCTCAACGCTCCGCTTTGGCGGAGAGAATGCTAAGCACGTCCTATGAAATTTTAGATGTTCTTGTCCGAGTTGAAGCGACCTTCGCTTGTACAAGTAGAGCTATCGTGGGTCGCTGACAGGCTAGGCTGCTGAATGTCTCCTGTCAAGTACACTCGTGGATTTGGGGCGCATTCACTGCGGCCCAGTACAGGTGTATTTGAATATTACTAGTTTGGTTTACATCAATATCAAATTCAAATAGTTGTATAGCAGGGTGTCGTTGCCTCCTTCTTGTCCGAGTTGAAGCGACCTTCGCTTGTACAAATAGAGCTATCGTGGATCGCTGACAGGCTGCTGAATGTCTCCTGTCAAGTACACTCGTGGATTTGGGGCACATTCACTGCGGCCCAGCACGGGTGTATTTGAATATTAGTTTAGTTTACATCAATATTAAAATACAAATTGTTTTATAGCAGGGTGTCGTTGCCTCCTCCATGATCCATCATCGACCCAGCGATTGCGTGGATGCCTGCAGTTACAGTGAGGGTGTGGCAGAGTACTTTTCTACTCCCTGGTTGCAGTCCTAGTGTTGCATACTCTGGTGGACGTATTGCTTGGAGAGAGAAGGAGAGAGTTGGAGATCGTCCGCGATCGGGGCCAATGAGTTGGGAGACGGATTCCCTCACCAATTATCCACTCATAACGATGCAGTATTGTTTGCGAGATCTCCAGAACGTATAGTTCATTGGCAAAGAAGAACAATATGAAAACTGAATACCAAACGGCAACCAAACAACACCAGAACTCAGTGCAGAAGTAGCACACCAAACTCCAAAGCCATCACCATGCAGGTTCCGCCAAAGCGGATCCGCGAAAGCGGAGGGTCCGCTCGCATTTTTTTCGCGTAGCGAAATCCAAACTTTCCGCCAAAGCGTAACTTACGCCTCCGCCGTTGCCGAGGCAACGGCGGAAGCGTAAGTTACGCTTTGGCGGAACCGCCAAAAAAAGTGCATGTGTGACCGGGGCCTTAAAGGGGAAGTGCATCGATTTTTCAAGTAGGGCTCAGATGAAAGACAATTGGATATCGGTTCCGATGGTATATCTCTCGCTTGCGTAGATCTACGGCAAGGGAAACTTGCCATATCGCCGATTTCCCGATCCCGTTTCCATGGCGACTACAGGTGATGACGCACATTCTGCTTAGCTCCGTGAGAGAGAAGGTCGATCACTGCAGAATTGTGTCATTTTCAGTTGTCTTCTTGTATTCACGAAGTGAAAGAAGTACTGTGTTCAATGCTGTTAGTGCCGTGAACTGTTTATCAGTAGTCCTCTCCGTTGTGTACTGGGACGTGACACCGACAGGGGAAAGCTGGAGTGCGGAGACGTTAGCTGGCAAGCGAAAATCGTGACGAACCAAGTGCTGAAATCTTGGTTGGGACAAATCAAACGTTCAGCATTTACCTCAACCAAGGACCATGCCGTTTGCTCTTTCCACTTCCTGAAGATGGATGCGCTGCCTGCTGGAGACTCTCCTATCTCTCGTAACATCTTCTGAAGCCAGGTGAGACGACGAGTAGCGGAGATTAGCGAACGAAATAATGTCGTATGTTTTGAAATTTTTGCTGAACATATCTCAGGAGAGATGGCATGTATGAACTTAGTCCATGTGAACTCAATCAGCCCATGAACTAACCCATGAACAAATGCTTTCCTTGCAGACGTGCATGAGTCTATCCAATCTACACGTAGAGATCATTCCATGCCCTCAGTGAATGGCCCATTTTATTCTTTGTCCATACACTTCATCTGCATGTTGTCTCTATGGAAAAGGGTATTGTTCATTTCATATGAAGAAGTTCGGGCAATAGATGCTTTCCTCTGGTACAATTCTGTTTTCTGTTGACCTGATGTTCTTTCTAGCTTCATGGGTAGCTTAGGTGAGGTACCATCACCATCATGTTTACATGACGATCAAACACTGCACCGTTCTTTGTTGTGACATGACGTAAGTTATTGTAAGTGCTCGCAGACTCCATACGTTCCAGCAACACCTAGCATGGTTTCCCGTGAACGTTGTGGGTGAACAAATTCCTGTCCAACATATTTATACAGACATGCCAGCACACACCATGCACCATACACACACTTGCCCTGCCCTGTCGAGTCACTGCCACGAGGGCCCGGAGGGGCAGTGGAGAGAGAATGGGAGAACGCCGCCCCATGGCACCCGGGACACAAAAACAAGAGTTTGTCTATGTAGGGAGCAACACACATACATACGTACACCACACACACACACACAAAATGAGAGTTCGGGTCATCTGCCACAAGACTGACGTACGGCCGCGGAGAGCTTCAGCAGCCGTGTCTATTCCTGCCCTGGACCGAACGGAAGCAGCGGTCGCAGGACACACAGTATTCACCACAACACGGCTCCACTGTTGTTGGGGGCTGAGCCACACACTTGTGACAGGCAAGAACGCCATAGCTAAGAAAGCAACGGCCACAGCGATCACACTGGCATGCTCAACGCTGCTCCTGCACACACTCTCTCTCGCTCACACACACACACACACACAGACACACACACACACACACACACACACACACAACACACACACGCGTGCGCACATACTGCAAGAAAGAAAGAGAGCATGAGTGTCAGATTCTTGCATAGGAAGTGTTTAGCAGCACACACTTATACATGCACATGCAGGCACTCAACGACCAACTATGCACCATGCCGTGTGTTCGTCAAACATAAGATTGCAATACCAAAGAACAACATAAACAAGATCACTTACTTCGTTCTCCTCCAAGTGTGTCCTCCCCAGCCAAGCCGTCTCCTGCATTTCCCTAGGCGGAATGTAGCCTACGAAATGGTTTCTCTAGACTAGGAGAAGATGCTTGGTATTCGCCATCTCTCCTGAGATATGTTCAGCAAAAATTTCAAAACATACGACATTATTTCGTTCGCTAATCTCCGCTACTCGTCGTCTCACCTGGCTTCAGAAGATGTTACGAGAGATAGGAGAGTCTCCAGCAGGCAGCGCATCCATCTTCAGGAAGTGGAAAGAGCAAACGGCATGGTCCTTGGTTGAGGTAAATGCTGAACGTTTGATTTGTCCCAACCAAGATTTCAGCACTTGGTTCGTCACGATTTTCGCTTGCCAGCTAACGTCTCCGCACTCCAGCTTTCCCCTGTCGGTGTCACGTCCCAGTACACAACGGAGAGGACTACTGATAAACAGTTCACGGCACTAACAGCATTGAACACAGTACTTCTTTCACTTCGTGAATACAAGAAGACAACTGAAAATGACACAATTCTGCAGTGATCGACCTTCTCTCTCACGGAGCTAAGCAGAATGTGCGTCATCACCTGTAGTCGCCATGGAAACGGGATCGGGAAATCGGCGATATGGCAAGTTTCCCTTGTCGTACGCAAGCGAGAGATATACCATCGGAACCGATATCCAATTGTCTTTCATCTGAGCCCTACTTGAAAAATCGATGCACTTCCCCTTTAAGTGGAGGCCGAACTGTGAAAAGGAGTAGCCTCAGTCAGCATGATCAAAACGCGACGCAGCTCACCAGATCAAGGTGTGGGTCCTCTTCCGGTGCCGAAAGGCGGGCTCACGCCCCTACATGGCTACTTCCCATTGTCTAACCCCCAAGACGATTATGATACATGTAGTAGCCGACTGGCCGAAATAAAAATAATAAAAACGTGACTCGGGCTCAGTATGAATGACTTCAATATACTAGTACATGTATGATGATGATGTGTTGTGTAGAGTGCTGCTGTGGATGCCGCCGGCCTTTTTACGCCTTTTATTTGCCTTTGCCTTGGCTGTAGCTACTGCCCAAAAAAAGGGATCTCATTTCCTAGTCTGCCCGGCCTTGCTTCTACTACGATCTAGCCCTATACCACGTGACGTATGTGTGTGTGAACAGACAACAAGCGTAGCGTCTACATAATCATAGTAGACACTGTACAGGCTAGGCGACATCGCTCACTGTTGCATGTGATGACACTTGAACAGCTAGTGCGCCTCTGGCGACACAGTCGACAGTCGGCTTCATTTCGGAGTTGGCGTGGTATCCATGGTATCAGCGGAAAGATGGGCCCGCAATGATTTTAGACCTAGTCGTACTCATGGTACTAGTACTAGTAGACGTACATATGGATGAACACGAGTAGCACTGTACTTTTGTAGTGTGGAGCAGGCAGTAGAATCTGATGTCATGTTGTACAGTCATGTACATAATCTACGCTTAAATCTACATCTTCTGCCAGATCAGACAGATGAATGAAGCCACAGAGCTCTGGCCGCTGGAGCGTGCAGCGACCGTGTAGAGAGGATCTTGGACTGCTGCACCGTCCGTGCTTCAGTTGAATGCGGAATCTATTTTTTCTTGCTCGTCGCCGACTGTGGGTGTTCTGGGCGGATGCGTGTTCTGCTTGCGGCCCTTCATATTATTGTTCTTTTCTGGGAGTTTGAGTGACGCTCCGTCGCAATCTGGTTGCGGAAGTGAAGCGCTTTCGTTCGTTACCTGCTCAGCAGGTGGCGTTTAGATTTGTGGGACTACCAATCGTCCAGGTCAACGTTACCAGAATAGCGGACGCCGGACAGGAAGACCCGGCCGTTATCGGGAGCAGGTGCTTCTCACTGGCTTGAAGTCAGGTAAGATTCTCCCATTCAGTCCCCAAGATTTCACTGAAGGTCTGCGCTGAGTTCTTGTAGCACAGCAGCCCTAACCCGTAACGATTTATTAGAAAAGGCTTCTGCTGATGTACAGTACTCCGTGTCGTGTGCTCACATTTGTCCGCATGGTATTGTATTGTTCATAGTGAAGCGCAGCAACGGCAATTCAAACGCGAAGGTATTTCGGCTGCTGCAATATCCACTCACTCTCAATCCGTGTGCTTTACAAGCAGAGAAAATTAGTCGATGAATAATTTCGTCAAATTCCAAAGAAATAACTTCTTCCAATCGGAAACGGTGACCATTCTCCAGAAAAACTAATTTTAAAGGGGAAGTTATGGCAAAAATTAAAATTTCACCAGTTGTAGTCTTCGGAGTGCTGAGTCGAATGGTCTTGGTCCGAGAAAGCTGAGACGCTCCCTTCCTACTTGAATCCCAATCGAACTCGCGCACTTCCACCGAAACTGGGTGACTGCGCCCTACTAGATGGGGATTTGTATGCAAAATGTCACTAAACGCGCCGTTTCGTTCTTATAAAAGCACGGATGACCGCGATTGGCCCATATGTTGTAGTCTTTCGGACGCTGAGTCGACTGGTTTTGGTCCGAAAAGGCTGCGATGCAGCGTTCCTCCTTTATTCCCAATCGAACATGGTTGAACAAGCGGTCACGTGGTCCTGGGTGCCCAAATCACCTGGTCACCACGCCAGCAGGCGAGAACTTTCACACCAAGGTTCAACTCGAGTTCAACTCGAGTGACAGGACTGCACCCAAAAAAGGTCAAACAGGCTAGTAAGTTGTACCCTGCAGGCACGGTGACCAGGTGACTGGTGTACGCAGGAGCACGTGACCGCTTGTTCAACCATGTTCGATTGGGAATAAAGGAGGAACGCTGCATCGCAGCCTTTTCGGACCAAAACCAATCGACTCAGCGTCCAAAAGACTACAACATATGGGCCAATCGCGGTCATCCGTGCTTTTAAAAGAACAAAATGGCGCTTTTAGTGACATTTTGCATACAAATCCCCATCTAGTAGGGCGCAGTCACCCAGTTTCGGTGGAAGTGCGCGAGTTCGATTGGGATTCAAGTAGGAAGGGAGCGTCTCAGCTTCCTCGGACCACGACCATTCGACTCAGCACCCCGAAGACTACAACTGGTGAAATTTTAATTTTTGCCTTAACTTCCCCTTTAACATGTACAGTCGTCCCTCTATAATCCGGCACCTTTTGCAACAGCATTTTCTGCTGGATAAACAAGGGTGCTGGATTATCAAATCCTGCCCTCCAACCCGGCCCACATGTTATCATACATGTTTTTGTCGTACGTCAAAACGTAGGGATTTTTTCTGTCAAACCAAGTACTTAGTGGAATGCATATCTATTGGGAATATCTTATGCACTAGCATAGGATATTCCCAAGTGTATGTTACATTTGTTGTGTATGTTACAATGGTCCCTGACAGTATGCGATGTACAACTGCTGGATTAGAAAATCGAATTATGTACAGTTTGAGTGATTTGTTGCAGAAAATCGCTGCTGGAGGCGGAATTCAAGTGCCGGATTAAAGCGTAGAAAATGAACTGAAAAAATCCGTTTTACCAGAAAGTGTGCTGGTTTGCAAGGGTGCTGGATAAACAAGTGCCGGATTAGAGAGGGATGACTGTACATGGTTATGGCTCATGAGTGCACAATCAGGGCTGCCACACTTGGAGGGAGAAAAATCCGACGGGGGTGCTGGGGTGTCCCCGTGGGGATGCAGGGGGCAGGGCCCCCTTGGTGAAAATGTTTAGGAAAATGGCTTGCTGTTGGGGCCCCAGAACACATTTTTAACTTTCCAGCACACGCACTACAACCATGTCAATTATGAATTAATGGCCAACTGGACTAAAAAGCGCTCAAAATATAATAATCGGTTGTCCCTCTTTGGGAACAAAATCGGTCGCTTTGTCTGATAGGCGATCAAAAATCGGAATATTTCAAAACAATCGGAGTAAGTGGCAACCCTGAGTTATATTCATTGCCATTTTATGACTATTGTCTCCTCGTAGGTTATTGAAATACTTTGATCGATCTCTTTGTCATTTTAGGGGATAATCCCTATTCGTGTGCTCTTTGACCAACTGAGCACATGATAATGACGTAGTTGGCTGAGGTTTGAATCGCCTCGAAAAGAGCTTTCTGTGATAGAGGAGAGTGGAATGGCATTGATGGTGGAATTTACTCGCATATTGGGCTTGGGGTGGACTTTGCTGTAATCCCGCGCCTGATTTGTGGCAGCTAGTTGATGGAGTCTGGTGTCCTGGCGTTGCTCTCGCCAGGAGCTTTCCAAAGAGCCCAAGATTGTGGAAATGCAGTGAAGGAGGTCAAAGTTATAGTCTGTTGAAGGTGTAAATTGTGCAGAAAATTTAAATTCTGCTTCATTCGGTGCTGGAAATCAGTACATAAAGGGATATTTATTTATTTTTCCTTTGTTTTTGTTTACTACCCTGGCTGGCTACCGCTCCCCCCCCCCCTTCCATATTGGCCTATATTCTCTGGCCACGGGAAGGCGAAATAAAAAAATAAAAAATAACTGATGCAGCATGCCTGGTGTGCAACAATACTATACCAGTAAAGAAGCTGGTCAAATAGTGAAATAGGGCTGTCAACGCAAGGATCATAACGTGAAGCAAGTTGGTAGGATGAGTATGTATGCAAAGTGTGTGGAAGGAATGCATGCAAGGAGAGAGTGCATGTTCCAATACCACGTTATGTGTGCGAACCATTGGGAAAGCGAAGAAGAAGAAGAAAAACGATAAGCTAGCACCACAGTATAATAATAATTACTCCGTAAAATGTACCTGACCTGTCAGTGTGTGTTCAGGATCAAACCCCGTGTTATGTATGTAGCTGACGTGTCAGGGTGTGTTCAGGATCAAACCCCGTGTTATGTATGTAGCTGACCTGTCAGTGTGTGTTCAGGATCAAACCCCGTGTTATGTATGAAAAAAATATGAAAATGTAAATCAAGCACCATACGCCCTGACTACTCGTTTCAGCCTCTTGGGAAATCCAGATAATTAATAATTGGTTTACAAATCAGTTGGCTGGAAATCTCAGTGCCCTCCGTATGCTTTGCTTTCACCTAGGTCATCATGCTTGTTACTTCAGATTCCTAATCATCAATTTCTATAAAACTGATAGAAACTTCTTTTCAATATGATTATCAAGTACATCTTTATGTATGTTTTTGCAAAGACGTTTCTTTTAGTTGGATAGAAATAGAGGATTTCTGATGGTATGCAAGCTCCGCTGCATGGAGTTCCCTACACACACCATTTTCAAATCAAATAGTCTCTTCGCTGAAAATTACTTACTGTTAATATACAAATTTTCGGCAGCTATTTAATTTCAGCTTTATTCGGCACCGGCCCAAAACACCTAAATTAAAACGCCGATGAAAATTTTCACAGCATCTGTCGCACTATACCGTGCCCTCTGATCTACCCCACGCCGAAAATAAATCGCCGCCGAAATGTCAAAAATCGTGAAGTGCCGAAATTTTGGAGCGCCG
>NC_088653.1:8450250-8525250 GCF_964019385.1 Sycon ciliatum | reverse complement strand
CGGCCTTGGGGTCTAACCCCGGGCCGACCGGATACGACATATGACTAGATACACCTAGCATGCAATTCTGGCGCCAGAATTAGAGAAATTGCGACCTCTCTTCAGAATGGACGGATTTGACGGAATTGGATAGAATCAATTCTAACAACGGAATTTGTCACTTTTTGTCTAATCGACCTGTGCATCAACAATAACTAATTCTAGAATTGACAGAAATGCGTGTGATCGAAAGCGCCCTATATGTATGTGTGACCGCTGCATTGTGTGTTCCGCGAAAGCGGCTGCGGTAGTTATGCTTTTTGCTTCCGCTGCGGTACAAAACCGCATACAACTGACAAGCATCATGTTCTTTGAAGTAGGCATGGAAACATGCGCGAAAAGTGAAAAAACACATCAACGTTCAAAGCCATCCCAGAGCGGCTTTGAAGGCGGCTTTGAAAGCGGATTTCGGCTTTTACTTTTCAGGCAAGGCGAAACGAGTGGTTTGGTGTGTCAAGTGCGCAGAGTTTTTGTTATTTTTTGGGGAGTCCGGTACCATGCCTCGAGTTGTCTTTTCTGCCAAGGTGGAGCTGCGGCTGATAGAACTATTGGGAAAATACCAGCGAGACAATGGAACTATGATTAAAAGAGCTGTTGCCGAGAAGAGGATTGCAGATGAGCTGAATCTGCGCGCAAAGCAGCTATCCGGAGATGTTCAGGAAATGATATACACGGCCGCTATGATTCACAACTCCAGCTGAGCACACTCAGAGGAATACACCAGTTGTGGAGGCGTTCCGCCGAGATCGTACTAGCAGACCAAGAAATAGTATTTTTGAAATATTTAACCAAGTGCCGCACGGCACCGGTGCGCTCAGCTCATGCAGAAATCAAAATTCCCGCTCTTCGCCATGGGTCACGCGGGTCACTTTTTACGTGTTTGGCATGCACTGCATTTGACTGTGTGAATGCACAGGCGTTGCAAGTGACTTTTACAGTCATGTAAACGCGAATTTTTGTACCGGGTGTGAATGAGGGGAAGTTAAGGGAAAAATTAAAATTTCACCAGTTGTAGTCTTCGGGGTGCTGAGTCGAATGGTCTTGGTCCGAGAAAGCTGAGACGCTCCCTTCCTACTTGAATCCCAATCGAACTCGCGCACTTCCACCGAAACTGGGTGACTGCGCCCTACTAGATGGGGATTTGTATGCAAAATGTCACTAAAAGCGCCATTTCGTTCTTATAAAAGCACGGATGACCGCGATTGGCCCATATGTTGTAGTCTTTTGGACGCGGAGTCGACTGGTTTTGGTCCAAAAAGGCTGCGATGCTGCGTTCCTCCTTTATTCCCAATCGAACATGGTTGAACAAGCGCTCACGTACTCCTGGGTGCCCAAATCACCTGGTCCCCACGCCAGCAGGCGACAAATTTCACACCAAGGTTCAACTCGAGTTCAACTCGAGTGACAGGAGTGCACCCAAAAAAGGTCAAACAGGCTAGTAAGTGGTACCCTGCAAGCACGGTGACCAGGTGACTGGTGTACGCATGAGCACGTGACCGCTTGTTCAACCATGTTCGATTGGGAATATAGGAGGAACGCTGCATCGCAGCCTTTTCGGACCAAAACCAGTCCACTCAGCGTCCAAAAGACTACAACATATGGGCCAATCGCGGTCATCTGTGCTTTTATAAGAACGAAATGGCGCTTTTAGTGACATTTTGCATAAAAAACCCCATCTCGTAGGGCGCAGTCACCCAGTTTCAGTGGAAGTGCACGAGTTCGTATGGGATTCAAGTAGGAAGGGAGCATCTCAGCTTTCTCGGACCAAGACCATTCGACTCAGCACTACGGAGACTACAACTGGTGAAATTTTAATTTTTGCCTTAACTTCCCCTTTATAAAAGCGGTGCAAACTTTTCATGTGTGACCGCGGCCTTAGTGGAGGCCGAACTGTGAAAAGGAGTAGCCTCAGTCAGCATGATCAAAACGCGACGTAGCTCACCAGATCAAGGTGTGGGTCCTCTTCCGGTGGCGAAAGGTGGGCCTCCGGCCCGTACATGGCTACTTCCCGTTGTCTAACCCCCAAGACAACTATTATGTAGCCGACTGGCCGAAATAAATAGAAAAAAGCTCGCGGCTCAGGATGAATGACTACAATGTACTGTCGCGGACATGGACATCCAGTCGATTGACCAGGGCTGGCGCCCTCAGCGCGTACAGAACGTCGTCGTTGCATGCAGCACACATGTTGATACTAGGCCTTGACGGATTATGCTAGCATAATTTTTCGCATAATTCCTACCAAAATTGAATAATCGCATAATTCGAGGCAAATTGCATACGAATCCCATAAGATTGGAATAATCCGCCTGTTCGCATCAAATTCCATACAGTTGTACATGGCCTTCAAGTACAAGTACAAGTACATGTAGATGCACTAGGAAGTTGTAGGTTTACGACTCCCTTGATAACATGTCCAGTCCACTACAATCAGTGATGGTCGAAGCTAGGTCGGACGGTGTGTTGACGTCATGACCCCGTTGAACTTTTGGTGCTTCATGTCAATTCAGTACAACGCCCTCTACAAAAAATTCCCCTGTTATTTTGCACAGAACCATTATCATGATTATGCATTAGCAGCATATGTGAGCATAATGCGGCATAATATGATAACTTTTAGCATAAAAATAGCATAATTCTGCAGTTTTTTCAGCAATGCGAAAAGCATAATTTCACGAAAATATTAGCATAATCCGTCAAGGCCTAGTTGATACGACCAGCAGCAGCGCGTAGTAATGCATGCCATGGCTGCATGGCCAGCGCCCTTGGGCCGCTAGACGTGCGACCGGATTTCCATGTCCACGACAGTACATGCATGATGATGATATTATGTTATGCAGAGTGCTGCTGTGGATGTCGCCAGCCTTTTTACGTCCTTTGCCTTTGCCTTGGCTGTATCTACTGCCTATAAAAAAAATCATCTCATTTCCTCTGCCCTGCCTTGCTTCTACAGTCAAATCTGTCGTAAGCGACCGCCCATTGGTGCAAGAAAAAGCGGTCGCTTACGGCAGATGGTCTCTTACGGCAGATGTATGGTAAATCCGGCATACCAGGTATATTCTTCCATGTACTCAAATCGACGAGAATAATGTGATTTTTAATATCATTTTATGATATTCAACGACGACCATGTATACAATAAATGAGGAGGCCGAGGGTTTATGACCAATAAAAACTATTATAAAACCGAGGTCCCCCGAGGTTTTTATAATTAGTTTTTATTGGTCATAAACCCAAGGCCGGAGCATTTATTGTATTTAGAATCAACCAGTAAAAACTTCTACTCAATCTCCAACAACAAAATTAGTGGACAGCTGTTATTTGTGTTGCTATGACAACTCGTGTGCTGGACGAGTATTTGTTGTCATTGGTTCAATTTCTTTTACTCTTCATAGGCTATCAGATCATTTTCCTAGTTCGGTCTATTTATAACCAGTATTTCGCTCCTGCTCTTGTAGCAGTTGAGCACTCTTGCGTGGGGTAGTGCCTTTGCTGTTTGCTTTATGCAGAGCTCACTGACTTGCCAGTTTGAGCACTCTGGCAAGGTACGTTCGGGCCTGATTGGAAATTTTGTATTTCCATTGCTATCAGGTTCGGCCTCATTTCCTCTGTGCTGCGCTGACGAGTCCACAAAGGACGAAACAGTTCTGTCCGCAGATTGAGTAACCAGTATCTATAATGAGAGTGTGGTCTGTCTCCATGGTTACCGGTGTTCATTTCATAACTATAGCCACTGCTCCTTGTTAGACCTTATCTGGAAGACCCATTCTTGCATATTCCAACAGCAGCCAAGGGAGCTAGCTCTCTTGGTTATGCGGACTGGGTCCGATCCTAAAAAGCTGTTTTTATGAACTGTTTTTATTGGTGAAAAGAATTCGGGTGGTGTTTTTATTGGATAGGATGATTATGTTGAATATGTCGTATCCGGACGGCCCGGGGTTAGACCCCAAGGCTGCGGTCGTCGACATGAACTAACTTACTAATAAACCTTCACATTACAAGGCCGTGCAGAGGTGGCCACTTGGAGAGAGTCCACCAACAGAATTACTCTTACGCACGCACGCACACATACCTAGACATATTCTCACACACACACTCAGGCATATACAGACACGTACACTCACACCAGCGTTCAGCTCAGGTTGACTCACATCTTGAAAGGAGCTAACTGATACTAAGTTCAAGAGCCGATCTTGAAAGCACAAGGCAAGAGAGACGGAAGCCGAAGCTTCCGCCTGAAGGCGGAAAGCAAGAGAGAGAGAGAGAAAAGCAAGGAGATGGCAATATGATCTAGTTGCGGCCATGGAAATCCATGGCCACGAGATTGCTGGTCCCGCATGCAATAGCGTATCACCGTAATAAATATGCGTACGAACTGTTGCATAAAGAGCGGGAGCCATGTGGGGAAATATAAAATAAAAGACGATTATGAACCCGTTTACGGGAGCTAGATAAATAATAAAACAACTAAATAAGGCATACTTGTCCCGTAGAGGCCTAAAAGGCACGTGCCAATCGTATGGATACGACATATCCCCCCGCTTACACGGAAAAGAACACGTCCTCGTGTTATAAGCAACGTAATAAATTAGACTAAGATTATGGCTAACAATTTAACTAAACGAGTGCAGGTCAAAATTGGAGTTCCGATCAAAAAAACTGTTCAAAGACTAGCTGTAATATTGGCCACAACCAATCCAGTCAATACCACTGAAATCCTTACTCGTGCCAGACGGGACTCCCAAACAGCTGAGGTGGATGGCGGGAACGCGGGGTTCGCCTTTCCATCACGCCAACTGGCGGAGCATTGTCGAATACCCGAGCGGTGTCCTCCTCGTCTCGGGCGGCGGCATCAGTGGCATCAGGCTGGTAGGACGGAGTCAGGGTGGATGCCATGGGCTGCGGTGGGTCCGGCTCATCTTGTTCGTGAACCTCCTGCAGCCGACTCGGTCGATGATGACAACTTTTCAGCCGGTTGACGTGCACTATCAGCCGATGTGTCGTGGGCTCAGACAGCTTGATGCGGTAGGTGACGGCGGAGAGCTTCTCCTCGACTAGGTACGGTCCGTGCCACAGTCTAGAAAACTTGGCGGTTGTACCCGTCGGAATGGCCGGCACCAGAAGCCACACTGCATCACCAGCTGCAAACGTCACGGCCTTAGCGTTACGATCACGGATATGCGCTTGATAGCGGTGCGCGTTGCCCAAGTGCTCCCGAACCTGCGCATGAGCGTCCTCCAGGCGTCGGCGAAGAGCACTCACGAATTCCGGCTGGGACGCTACTGCGGATGCTGCTCCTGGCGGTAATCCAAATGCCAAGTCTTGAGGTAGGCATAGCTCCCGACCAAAGAGCAGATAGCTTGGACTGTAGCCGGTACTAGTCTGCGGCGTCGAGCGGTATCCCATCAAGAAGGCTGGCAACTTGATGTCCCAATCTCGATGATTCCGGCAGACGTAGTGCGCCAGGCCACGCTCAAGCGTCTGGTTGAATCTCTCAACCAGACCGTCACTCTGTGGATGGTACGCAGTTGTCCTGGTCTTATCTATGCCAAGCAGAAAGCAAACACTGCGAAACAGAGAGCCATCAAAGTTTTTGCCCTGATCGGTATGCAACCGATCAGGAGCACCAAAACGTGACACAAACTCATTAACAAACACCAAAGCAATAGTGGAAGCATCCATTCTCGAAAGCGGAAAAGCTTCCACCCATTTAGTGAAATAGTCAACTACGACCAAAATATGGCGGTTCCCTTCCGCTGTCTCCGGCAAATTGGGGATCAAATCCATTGCTACTCGCTCAAAAGGATACCCCGTCCAGGAAGACTGCATTGGAGCGCCAGACCCTCTGCCAACGGGACGCTTCAACTGGCTACAGGAAGAACAACTTGCAACCCAATCCAAGACATCTTTCTTCATGCCTACCCAGTGAAATTGTTGCGTCAGTTTCTTCTGCAGGCGTGTAGAACCCGTATTTCCCCCCTGGTCATGATACTCTTGCAAAACCAATGAACGTAAATGCCGGGGAACAACAACTTGCAAGATAGACGGCTTACCGGGGCAAGGGTCCTCCCAACGACGGCACAACACCCCCTCATGATGAACCAGCATTTCATGATTTTTCCACAAAATACGTACCTCAGGACTGCTACCCATCATGTCCTGTGGGGCAAGGCGGAGAGTCCATACCTAGCCAGGACACTACTTGGGCGAGATCTCGGTCCTTCTCCTGTTCCGTTTCCCATCTTGACCACGGCCAGTTGAAACGGCGGATGAGGGGTGTGGGGATGTTGCCAACGTCGTTGTTCACGGCCCCTACGAACAGCGTCGCCGAAGCGTCAGGGCGGCGTGACAATGCATCAGCGTTAGCGTGCGATCGACCTGCCCTGTACAATATGGTGAACTCAAATTCAGACAAATATTCCAGCCAGCGAGCCACAATCGCCGGTGGATTTTTGAAATTAGCCAAGTGTTCTAGAGAACGATGATCAGTACGAATCACAAATTGTTTACCAAGCAGGTAGCAACGAAAATGTCGCACAGCCCACACCAAACCCAACAATTCCTTTTTCATGGATGCGTACCGTGTTTCTGTATCGGCCAGAAGTCGACTAGCATACGCTATCGGCCGTTCCAGACCTTCCTGAACCTGAGACAGCACTGCTCCTAACCCTAGTCCACTAGCATCTACGTCTACCAGAAATGGTGATGCATCTTGCCCAAACCTGGGGTAAGCTAGTCCTGGGGCGGTTGTCAACACTGTCTTCAGATTCAGGAAAGCGGATTCACAGTCAGGAGTCCACAAAAACACTTGGCCAGTTTTCGTCAGGCTGTACAAGGGGCGGCCAATGGTGGCAAAATCTTGGGCAAACCGCCTATAATACCCACAGAATCCCAAGAAACCACGCACTTCACCAACTGCTTCAGGGGTAGGCCAGTTTCTGACTTTCTCGATCTTACCTGGATCGGTCCTAACCCCCTCCCGGGTAACAATGTGGCCCAGGAACTCAACACTGGTGCGGAACAAGAAACACTTACTGGGCTTCAACCGTAAATCTGCCTTCAAGAGGCGGTCAAAGACTTTCACTTTAGATTTCAGTTTCAACACTCCATAATCCGAACCCACAGTACTGATTGAGGCGGGGGAGGTAGAGAAGAACATTCGCCCTTGTCCCGAAGAAATTGTGCAAGGAATGTGGGATAATACAACAATACAATCACGCGGCAACCACTTAACAATTCTTACCCGGTGCCAACAGGTTGCATCTCCGAGTTCCAACTGAACAATTGCTGACGCCACAGCTTCTAGTGGTTGCCCGTTGGCGCCAATTAACTTCCGGCCTTGGTCAGAGGTTTCCTTTTCCAGCTCCTTAGGTAGGCGGTCGGCAAAATCCTCTGACAACAATGTAGTGGATCCTGTATCAATCACAGCGTCCACGGCAAGGTCAGGGGACCAGCGAGGATCGCACTGTAGGGGCATCGATTCCACTCCCACCGATGGGGCGGTAGAAACCCTACAGCAATGGCTTCAGCTACAATAGCTGCACGAGCATGAGCAGCTGCTGAGACAGCGCGGGAGGCAACAGCAGCTCTTTTTCACAGCACCTGCTGAACCACAAGGTCACAAACACAAAACCACAAACAAAACACAAGCCACAAGGGCAGCAGGAAAACTGCTGCCACTATGCCAGCTTCGTCATACAGGTCAAATTCTCCATTGACGCCATGATTAAACCCTTGACTTGGCGGCGCTCCACATCTGTTTCCAGAATGCGAATGTCCATACCAAGTGACACCAACCAAAATAATGGATATACGACGCCACGTGGAATTTTCGTCAAACTTACGATCACGAGCAACAGCCCAAGAACAACCATACCTTTTTCTTGATAACCTTGAGATCTCGTAGAAGTCCGGTCATTCGCGGATCGGGCAGCGGAAAATCCAAACTGCCCGTCCATTCGAACGACCGGGGCATCACAATGTCATAATCATCAATGTCTCTCTCGTTGACAGCACACAAGGTGTCGGATCCTGTTCACTGCGCCAAATGTCGTATCCGGTCGGCATCGGGGTTCGACCCCAAGGCTGCGGTCGTCGACATGAACTAACTTACTAATAAACCTTCCCATCACAAGGCCGTGCAGTGGTGGCCACTTGGAGAGAGTCCACCAACAGAATTACTCTTACGCACGCACGCACACATACCTAGACATATTCTCACACACACACTCAGGCATATACAGACACGTACACTCACACCAGCGTTCAGCTCAGGTTGACTCACATCTTGAAAGGAGCTAACTGATACTAGGTTCAAGAGCCGATCTTGAAAGCACAAGGCAAGAGAGACGGAAGCCGAAGCTTCCGCCTGAAGGCGGAAAGCAAGAGAGAGAGAGAGAAAAGCAAGGAGATGGCAATATGATCTAGTTGCGGCCATGGAAATCCATGGCCACGAGATTGCTGGTCCCGCATGCAATAGCGTATCACCGTAATAAATATGCGTACGAACTGTTGCATAAAGAGCGGGAGCCATGTGGGGAAATATAAAATAAAAGACGATTATGAACCCGTTTACGGGAGCTAGATAAATAATAAAACAACTAAATAAGGCATACTTGTCCCGTAGAGGCCTAAAAGGCACGTGCCAATCGTATGGATACGACAAATAAACGAGGTTTGTGTCAATGGGAGATTGACTTGGAGTTTTTACGAGTTGATTCTAAACCCGTATAGTACGCGTATGCGACACGGCAGTAGATCGACACTGCACTGCCTGGACTTGAGAGCTACAGTAGCAGCCTCAGTACAGGCCAGGCGCCAGTCGATCGCACTTGCAAGACAGCGCATTTTCACACTTTTTTGCAGTTGACAGCGCACTGGCAAGTACTACAGATTCGCACCTTACTGAACCTGGGTCGCGGTCGCTTACAGCAGATTTGAATGCAGCCACCGTGCATGAAATCGCGGTCGCTGGTCGCGCCCAGCAGATGGTCGCTCTGGACAGATCAGTTTGTATGTGAAACCGTCGGTGCACGGAAAATCGGTCGCTAACGGTAGATGGTCGCCTACAGCAGAGGTCGCTAACGGCAGATCAGTTTGTATGTGAAACCGTCGGTGCACGGAAAATCGGTCGCTAACAGTAGATGGTCGCCTACCGCAGAGGTCGCTAACGGCAGATTTGACTGTACTACGATTTATCCCGGCTGTGTACCACGTGACGTGTACGTGGGTGAGCAAACAGGCCTGCATGTTGAGTATTGTAGGGTCTACAATCTTTAGTACAGGCGACATCGCTCACTAGCACGTGATGACACTTGAACAGCTAGTCCGCCTCTAGAGCTCTGCTCTGGCGGCACAGACAGTCGGCTTCGTTTCGTAGTTGGTGTGGGAGCATAATGTGAGCAGAAAGGTCGGCCCGCAATGATTATAATAATTATTATGTAGACAAGTACTTGTTGATGTAGACGAGTAGCTCTGTACTTTTGTAGTGTAGAGCAGGCAGTAGAATCTGATGTCATGTTGTACAGTCATGTACATAATCTACGCTTAGATCTACATCTTCTGTCAGATCAGACAGATGAATGAAGCCACAGAGCTCTGCCCGCTGGAGCGTGCAGCGAACGTGTAGAGAGGATCTTGGACTGCTGCACCGTCCGTGCTTCAGGTGAATGCGGAATCTTTTTTTTCTTGCTCGTTGCCGTCTGTGGGTGTTCTGGGCGGATGCGTGTTCTGCTTGCGGCCCTTCATATTGTTATTTTCTGGGAGTTTGAGTGACGCTCCGTCGCAATCTGGTTGCGGAAGTGAAGCGCTTTCGTTCGTTACCTGCCCATCGGCAGGTGGCGTTTAGATTTGTGGGACTACCAATCGTCCGGGTCAACGTTACCAGAATAGCGGACGCCGGACAGGAATCACCCGGCCGTTATCGGAAGCAGGTGCTTCTCCCTGGCTTGAAGTCAGGTAAGCATCTCCCATTCAGTCCCTAAGTTTCACTGAAGGTGTATGCTGAGTTCTAGTAGCACAGCAGCCCTAACCCGTAACGATTTATTGGAAAAAGGCTTCTGCTGATGTACAGTACTCCGTGTCGTGTGCTCACATTTGTCCGCATGGTATTGTATTGTTCGTAGTGAAGCGCAGCAACGTTAATTCAAACGCGAAGGTATTTCGGCTGCGCAATATCCACTCACTCTCAATCCGTGTGTTTTACAAGCAGAGAAAATTAGTCGATGAATATTTTCGTCAAATTCCAAAGAAGGGACTTCTTCCAATCGGAAACGGTGACCATTCACGAGAAAAACAAAATTGAACATGTACATGGTTATGACTCATAGTGCACAATTAGTATTGTCTCCTCGTAGGTTATTGAAATACTTTGATCGATCTCTTTGTCATTTGAGGGGAAATCCCTATTTTTGTGCTCTTTGACCAACTGAGCACATGATAATGACGTAGTTGGCTGACGCTTGAATCGCCTTGAAAAGAGCTTTCTGTGATAGAGGAGAGTGGAATGGCATTGATGGTGGAATTTACTCGCATATTCGGCTTGGGGTGGACAATGCTGTAATCCTGCGCCTGATTTGTGGCAGCTAGTTGATGGAGTCTGGTATCCTGGCGTTGCTCTTGCCAGGAGCTTTCCAAAGAGCCCAAGATTGAGGAAATGCAGTGAACGAGGTCAAAGTTATAGCCTGTTGAAGGTGTAAATTGTGCAGAAAATTTAAATTCTGCTTCATTCTGTGCTGGAAATCAGTACATAAAGGGATATTTATTTATTTTTGCTTCGTTTTTGTTTACTACCAAGGCTGGCTACCGCCCCACCCCCTCCTTCCATATTGGCCTATATTCCCTGGCCACGGGAAGGTGAAATAAAAAATATATAAAATAATTGATGCAGCATGCCTGGTGTGCAACAATACCATACCAGTAAAGAAGCTGGTCAAATAGTGAAATAGGGCTTTCAACGCAAGGTTCATAACGTGAAGCAAGTTGGTAGGATGAGTATGTATGCGAAGTGTATGGAAGGAATGCATGCAAGGAGAGAGTGCATGTTCCAATACCACATTAGTGTGAGGAGAATTCGAAAACGAAGAAGAAGAGGAATAACGATAAGCCAGCAGCACAGCATAATAATAATTACTCCGTAAAATGTACTTGACCTGTCAGTGTGTGTTCAGGATCAAACCCCGTGTTATGTATGTAGCTGACCTGTCAGTGTGTGTTCAGGATCAAACTCCGTGTTATGTATGTAGCTGACCTGTCAGTGTGTGTTCAGGATCAAACCCCGTGTTATGTATGAAAAAAAATGAAAAAGTTTAAATCTAGCACCATAAATCCTAACTACTCGATTCAGCCTCTGGGAAATCCAGATAATTAATAATAATTGGTTTACAAATCAGTTGGCTGGAAATCCCAGTGCCCTCCGTATGCTTTGCTTTCACCTAGGTCATCATGCTTGTTACTTCAGTTTCCTAATCATCAATTTCTATAAAACTGATAGAAACGTCTTTTCAATATGATTCTCAAATCAAATAGTCTCTTCGCTGAAAATTACTTATGTCTCAATCAAATATTCTTACAAGAAAACTATGAATTAGCCTCTGGGATATAGCTGATGCTATTACCGCTCTTTAGGGATCGGATAGCTCTAATTCTGCGATGACCATGCCCGGAATTTACCCGAAGCCTGATTGATTATCTTCCAAGCTCTGGGCCTCGAGACCCCCAACATAAGAAAAATAATGGTTCAAAACACAATGATCCCGAGGGACCCATTGGAACTTTATGAGCTGGAGGAGTATGCCCCATGCCCTGGGAAATTGCCAGAGAATCCACCCAGGGGATTCAGAGCAAAGCAGAAGAGTGTAACGTAGCGACCCCCATCATATGGTTCAAAACCCAATGATACCGAGGGACCCATTGGAACTTTATGAGCTGGAGGAGTATGCCCCATGTCCTGGGCAATTGTAAGAGAAACCACCCAGGGGATTCAGAGCAGAGCAGAAGAGTACGGTTTTTACCGCTCTTTAGCGACAAAATGGCTCTAGTCTAGTGCCCTTTTCTGCGGATTCTCAGTTTGTCGGAGTACGTACTCCGAGAGTTGTCAATATTAACGAAGAGCACAGCTTCAAGGCTGTGGTGTAAAAGACGGGAGGTCGTTTGCATCCGCTTTTGTAGATTTTCCCGGGAATTGGAACCCTGGGGTTGAAGTCAGTATATGCAAAACTTTGACTGCGACAGAAAACAATAGCCTGATCTATGTGTTCGGTCTTCTTTGAACATGCGAGTGAGCGTGCGGACATGTTGGTGCCTGGAGTGGTGAATGGATGTCCAGAAACCGTTGAGATTGATACTGGATCTGCCGCTAGATTGTTGCCAGAGGATTTTGCCGACCGCCTACCTAAGGAAAGGAAACCTCTGACCAAGGCCCGAGGTTAATTGCTGCCAACGGACAACCACCGCCGCCCGAGACGAGGAGGACACGGCTCGAGTATTTGACAGTGCTCAGCCAGTTGGCGTTATGGAAAGGCGAACCCCGCGTTCCCGCCATCCGCCCCAGCTGTTTGGGAGTCCTGTGGGGCACGAGTAAGTGACTTCAGTGGTACTGACTGGATTGGTTGTGTTCGATATTACAGTTAGTTTTGGAACAATTTTGGTAGGGACTCCAATTTGACCTGCACTCGTTTAGTTAAAATTGTTACCCATACTCTTAGTCTACTTTATTAAGTTACTTATAACACGAGGACGTGTTCTTTTCCATGTAAGCGGGGGATATGTCATATCCATACTATTGACACGTGCTTTTTAGGCCTCTACGTGACAAGTCCGCCTTATTTCGGTGTCTAATTATTTATTTATATCCCAAAAACGGATTCATAATCGCCTTTATTTTATGTCTTCACACAAAGCCTGGCGCCTTCCTTACTTTGTATACCCTGTTTTTCCTTAGCTGGCTTCCGCTCTTTGTGATAAAGTTTATACACATTATTGCTTAGTTTTGGTACACTGCGGCATGCGGGTGTACTATGGTTCATTATTTTGTCCTATTTTTCGTACGGGGGGGATCAGCTTCCCGCCAATAGTCAGATATTATGGCAATCGGCTTTCTCTCTCTCTCCCTCTCTCTCTCTCTCTCTCTCTCTCTCTCTCTCTCTCTCTCTCTCTCTCTCTCTCTCTCTCTCTCTCTCTCTCTCTCTCTCTCTCTCTCTTTCTCTCTCTGTCTCTCTCTCTCTCTCTCTCTCTCTCTCTCTCTCTATCTCTCTGTCTGTCTCTCTCTCTCTCTCTCTCTCTCTCTCTGTCTCTCTCTCTCTCTCTGTCTCTCTCTGTCTCTCTCTGTCTCTCTCTCTCTCTCTCTCTCTCTCTCTCTCTCTCTCTCTCTCTCTCTCTCTCTCTCTCTCTCTCTCTCTCTCTCTCTCTCTCTCTCTCTCTCTCTCTCTCTCTCTCTCTCTCTCTCTCTCTCTCTCTCTCTCTCTCTCTCTCTCTCTCTCTCTCTCTCTCTCTCTCTCTCTCTCTCTCTCTCTCTCTTTCTCTCTCTCTCTATTGCGCTCCGCCTTCAGGCGGAAGCTTCGGCTTTCGTCTATCTTGCCTTGTGCTCTCATATCATCTCTTGAACTAAGTTACCTTCGTTAAAGATGTGAGTAAACCTGAACGCTGGTGTGAGTGTACGTGTCGGTTTTAATTATGCCTGAGTGTGTGTGTGTGTGTGTGTGTGTGTGTGTGTGTGTGTGTGTGTGTGTGTGTGTGTGTGTGCGTGTGTATGTGTGAGAGTATGTCTAGGTATATGTGCGTGCATGCGTAAGAGTAATTCTGTTGGTGGACTCTCTCTTCAAGTGGCCACCACTGCACGGCCGACCGGATACGACACATGACCAGACACACCTAGCATACAATTCTAGCGCCAGATCGAGAGAAATTCGGCCCTCTCTTCAGAATGGACGGATTTGACGGAATTGGATAGAATCAATTCTAACGACGGAATTTGTCACTTTTTGTGTAATCGAACTGTGCATCAACAATAACTAATTCTAGAATTGACGGAAATGCGTGTGATCGAAAGCGCCCTATATGTATGTGTGACCGCTGCATCGTGTGTTCCGCGAAAGCGGCTGCGGTAGTTACGCTTTTTGCCTCCGCTACGGTACAAAACCGCATACAACTTACAAGCATCATGTTCTTTTAAGTGGGCATGGAAACATGCGCGAAAAAAAAGAGCTGTTGCCGAGAAGAGGATTGCAGGTGAGCTGAATCTGTGCGCAAAGCAGCTATCCGGAGGTGATCAGGAAATGATATACACGGCCGCTATGGTTCACAACTCCAGCACACTCAGACAAATACACCAGTTGTGGAGGCGTTCCACCGAATCATACTAGCGGACCAAGACATAGTATTTTTGAAATATTGAGCCAAATGCCGCACGGTACTGGTGCGATCAGCTCATGCAGAAATCTAAATTCCCGCTCTTCGCCATGGGTCACGCGGGTCCCTTTTTACGTGTTTGGCATGCACTGCATTTGACTGTGTGAATGCACAGGCGTTGCAAGTGACTTTTACAGTCATGTAAACGCGAATTTTTGTACCGGGTGTGAATGCAGCCTTAAAGGGGAAGTTAAGGCAAAAATTAAAATTTCACCAGTTGTAGCCTTCGGGGTGCTGAGTCGAATGGTCGTGGTCCGAGGAAGCTGAGACGCTCCCTTCCTACTTGAATCCCAATCGAACTCGCGCACTTCCACCGAAACTGGGTGACTGCGCCCTACTAGATGGGGATTTGTATGCAAAATGTCACTAAAAGCGCCATTTCGTTCTTATAAAAGCATGGAGGACCGCGATTGGCCCATATGTTGTAATCTTTTGGACGCTGAGTCGATTGGTTTTGGTCCGATGCAGCGTTCCTCCTTTATTCCCAATCGAACATGGTTCAACAAGCGGTCACGTGCTCCTGCGTACGCCAGTCACCTGGTCACCGTGCCTGCAGGGTACAACTTACTAGCCTGTTTGACCTTTTTTGGGTGCAATCCTGTCACTCGAGTTGAACTCGAGTTGAACCTTGGTGTGAAAGTTCTCGCCTGCTGGCGTGGTGACCAGGTGATTTGGGCACCCAGGAGCACGTGACCGCTTGTTCAACCATGTTCGATTGGGAATAAAGGAGGAACGCTGCATCGCAGCCTTTTCGGAGCAAAACCAGTCGACTCAGCGTCCAAAAGACTACAATATATGGGGCAATCGCGGTCATCCGTGCTTTTATAAGAACGAAATGGCGCTTTTAGTGACATTTTGCATACAAATCCCCATCTAGTAGGGCGCAGTCACCCAGTTTCGGTGGAAGTGCGCGAGTTCGATTGGGATTCAAGTAGGAAGGGAGCGTCTCAGCTGCCTCGGACCAAGACCATTCGCCTCAGCACCCCGAAGACTACAGCTGGTGAAATTTAAATTTTTGCCTTAACTTCCCCTTTAAGGTGGCTCACACCCTCTGCACGCGCATCGTTT
Source organism: Sycon ciliatum (assembly GCF_964019385.1). Taxonomy (NCBI): domain Eukaryota; kingdom Metazoa; phylum Porifera; class Calcarea; order Leucosolenida; family Sycettidae; genus Sycon; species Sycon ciliatum. The sequence goes on along the minus strand of NC_088653.1, from coordinate 8,509,737 downwards.
GAAAAGTGTAGATTTTCAGTAAATGTTTCGGTAACGATGATTTTTGTGCGATCAATCGTTGTAGGAAACGTCTTCTCGCTTTTCTGGCGACCTACCTAGAACCTGCTGCTAGTGTCCCTCTTCACTCGTTTTTTCTATGAAAGGGGAAGGCAGCACTCGCAGAAGAGTTTCCAAGAATGCAATGTGGACTGGTGCTTGTACCATAAGAAGGGAGAAATCAAAGTCCGCTCTTGAATCATGCCTGAGTATTAGAAAATTATTTCAGAACACGCTTGTGTAGATTTCCTGCCAGTGCCACTGACATCTCGCGACACTCAAATATTATAACTTGCTCGATCATCTCCCGCACTGACGGGCAAATTCGTCAGGTCGCTGTGGATGGATCGATTCAGGGAGATCAAAGGTAAATACATCGAAGCACTTCAAACACGTTTCAAGACGCACTTCAAATTTTGTAATTGTGTCTTGAAAATTGTTTAGAACAATTCGTACTTCAATACGCTGTTGCGAGAATTGTATCCTCTGCTTGGGAGTCTCGACTGTTTTATGGCTGCATGGCTTTCCTCAACACCGTTCACTGTACATGTATCGCGGAACGCCGCTGAGATTGGATGGCATTGGAGGTGAATTTGATAATTTGTGACTGTGTCATCACTGACCGAGTGAGGACATCAAATATCAACAGGGACGCTCCGAAAATCACAAACGCTGCGAAATAGATATGAAATGGTCTTACACACTGGAGGGTATTCCACATTCATTGTGTCATATCTTTAGACTGTCCGAAAGTTTGTCGTGCCGTGCAACTTTCACAGACTAATCCGATAATTGGCATGTGGCCCTACTGGCACACACTCATGCGTATGCCGTTGAGTTTATCTATATGTGCACGCACATGTGTGTATTCATATACAATTTTATTACGTATGCAAAATTAGGCAATCTACATGTACATATATATGTGTGTGCACTCACTCCTATGACATAGAACGACAGTGCAGGCTATGTAAAGTCGCATCAATGTGTGTCACCCGGGTGTGTACATGCATGCGCGCTCGCGCGGGCGTTTTGTGTGCGCGCCTGGCATGGCATGACGCCGTTCAGTATGACTAGTGTTGAACTGTGGTAATTTGCCCCCACCCCTCTTTTTTCTGCTGGTGTTGGATATGCAACTAATGACATAAACTCGGTTGTTGAAAACGAGTGCCATGCACCACCACAATGGATTGATAATAATAGAATACAAGTAGCACTGTAACAGCACTGGTAATACTAATGTTGCAGCCATGGCAGTTGTGATTAGCTTTCCAAGTCAAGCCTGCTGCAGAAATTATTGCACTCTGACCAGCTAGAGTGGCCCAAGACTGCCGGGTGTGGAGAACAGGAGTTATGCTTGTATATACGCTTGTATTTACATGATGTACACAGTGTACTTCGAAGTAATGTTAGGTGTATTACTTGTGTGTTCTTCTGCCTGTGCGCGTGTACATGTGCTGGTCAGTGTGGAATCGCCATCCATATCAGATCATACAGCTGCTAACAGTCTCAACAGCTTGTATCTGGCAAATAGGGTTTTAGTGACTCGATTTTGCTTACTGTGTTCAACAGAGTGGCATTGCACACAGCTACTTGAAGTAATAGTAGCATCTTGGAAATTTTATATTTTTGATAGTTAGCTTCAGCAGAAACTTCTCCAGTGTGGCTCTTAGCTTTATTACCACGGAGACTAAGCATTCAAGTAATGCACGAAGAACAGTGGCTAGATGTGAAGTGAAAAGCCATTGGACCGTACCCCGTGGAATACGCATTTAGTATAGAAGTATTTCTTGCAAACATTATAATAATTACATTACCAGTAGAAAGTGCCCAATGTGCATTGCTTCAGCACCATGTTTTGGACAAAGCAGTCAACAAATTCCACATCACTATCGGCTTCATGTTGGAGAAAGTTGTGAAAAACACTAGAGCATACATGTACACTCAATACACATGCTCAGCTACATGTATGGCATTTAGTATGTGGGCGACTTCAAAGTTCTATTTTGGTAGTTTGCTTAGGTAGAAACTGTCTAAACTTGATCCAAAGCTCTACTACTATGTTCTGAAGATGTTGCAATCAAGTAATGTAAGACACGTATCTGCCGCATTGGAGCTAGTTGTGAAAATCTTTAGACCATACACTCAATGCACATGCTCAGCTATGGCATTTAGTATGTGGGCGACTTCAAAGTTCTATTTTGGTAGTTAGCTTCGGTGGAAACTGCTAAAACTTGATCCAAAGCTCTACTACTATGTTCTGAAGATGTTGCAATCAATTATTGTAAGATACGTATCTGTCATATGGTGGAGTCAGGGGTTCTAAGGCGTTGGACAATGTCCCAGTGCAATGTGCTGATTCTTGAAATATGGCATCATTTGAAACTTCAAAGTTTTATTTCACGAGTTACCTTCGGTAGAACCTGCTCAAACTTGCTACACAGTACCATTATTAGGTTATGATAGCATAACCATCGAATACAGGGCAAGTCCAGTGTCAAATACTTGTGGGCGGGGCTAATATGTGGGACGTGTGCGCTGAAATGGGATGATTCCGAAAAGAGAAAAAAGGTCACCTTCTAGCAGAATTCTACCCACTTCTACAGCTTATGCTGATATTTAGCAAGTATACTACTGTCCTGATGTTGGACATCAAGAAAAAGGGGGTAACTACCAGTGCTACGGCCAAAAAAGTGGTTTTCCGGTATTTTTTGGCCTAAATTGGCAATTGTGAGTATGCTATGTTTGGTCCCTCCCCCGAGTGAAACCGGCCGGTGGAACTTGATAAAAATTTGTCTCCGTACACTAGATATCCAACTGAACGAAGTACAATCGTTAAGCGGTGCAAACTTTTCATGTGTGACCGCGGCCTTTAAGTGGAGGCCGAACTGTGAAAAGGAGTAGCCTCAGTCAGCATGATCAAAACGCGACGCAGCTCACCAGATCAAGGTGTGGGTCCTCTTCCGATGGCGAAAGGCGGGCCTCCGGCCCGTACATGGCTACTTCCCATTGTCTAACCCCCAAGACAATTATGTAGCCGACTGGCGGAAATAAAATAAAAAACGCTCGCGGCTCAGGATGAATGACTACAATGTACTGTCGCGGACATGGACATCCAGTCGATTGACCAGGGCCGGCGCCCTCAGCGCGTACAGAACGTCGTCGTTGCATGCAGCGCACAAGTTGATACGACCAGCAGCAGAGCGTAGTAATGCATGCCCTGGCTGCATGGCCAGCGCCCTGGGGCCGCTAGACGTGCGACCGGATTTCCATGTCCACGATAGTACATGCATGATGATGATGTGTTGTGTAGAGTGCTGCTGTGGATGCCGTCAGCCTTTTTACGCCCTTTTCCTTTGCCTTGGCTGTAGCTACCGCCTGTAAAAAAACAGATCTCATTAATTTTCCTCTGCCCTGCCTTGCTTCTACTACGATTTATCCCGGCTGTGTACCACGTGACGTGTACGTGGGTGAGCAAACAGGCCTGCATGTTGAGTATTGTAGGGTCTACATAATCTTTAGTACAGGCGACATCGCTCACTAGCACTGTTGCATGTGATGACACTTGAACAGCTAGTCCGCCTCTAGAGCTCTGCTCTGGCGACACAGACAGTCGGCTTCATTTCGTAGTTGGTGTAGGAGCATCATGTCACTTGTCAGCAGAAAGGTCGGCCCGCAATGATTATGTAGACCTACATATGGATGTAGACGAGTAGCACTGTACTTTTGTAGTGTGGAGCAGGCAGTAGAATCTGATGTCATGTTGTACAGTCATGTACATAATCTACGCTTAGATCTACATCTTCTGACAGATCAGACAGATGAATGAAGCCACAGAGCTCTGGCCGCTGCAGCGTGCAGCGAACGTGTAGAGAGGATCTTGGACTGCTGCACCGTCCGTGCTTCAGGTGAATGCGGAATCTTTTTTTTCTTGCTCGTTGCCGTCTGTGGGTGTTCTGGGCGGATGCGTGTTCTGCTTGCGGCCCTTCATATTGTTATTTTCTGGGAGTTTGAGTTACGCTCCGTCGCAATCTGGTTGCGAAAGTGAAGCGCTTTCGTTCGTTACCTGCCCATCGGCAGGTGGCGTTTAGATTTGTGGGACTACCAATCGTCCGTGTCAACGTTACCAGAATAGCGGACGCCGGACAGGAACCACCCGGCCGTTATCGGGAACAGGTGCTTCTTCCTGGCTTGAAGTCAGGTAAGCATCTCCCATTCAGTCCCCAAGTTTCACTGAAGGTGTGCGCTGAGTTCTTGTAGTACAGCAGCCCTAACCCGTAACGATTTATTGGAAAAAGGCTTCTGCTGATGTACAGTACTCCGTGTCGTGTGCTCACATTTGTCCGCATGGTATTGTATTTTTCGTAGTGAAGCGCAGCAACGGCAATTCAAACGCGAAGTAATTTTTGGCTGCTGCAATATCCACTCACTCTCAATCCGTGTGCTTTACAAGCAGAGAAAATAAGTCGATGAATAATTTCGTCGAATTCCAAAGAAGGGACTTCTTCCAATCGGAAACGGTGACCTTTCACCAGAAAAACAAAAATTATTTCGAAAGTTTTTTTGAGCTGAAGGTTTAGTGAAAAAGTTGTCAGCGCTTTCTAGGTTCTGCACAGTGCTATAGCTTAGATGGTTAGTGCTATGCTCATGACAAGCAAAGTCCCAGGTTCCAGTCCTGTTGGGGTTTGCATTTTGTTCTCTTTTCAGGGCAGTCCTAATCCCTGACAGATCACTTTGCAGGGGCGCCACCAGGTTCTAAAAAAGTTATACGACCGAAAGGAGGTGAAAAGAAAGAGGGGTCTGGGGGACACGTCCCCCTTAAAAATCTTATTATCGGGAGCAGGTATTGTCACTACAATTGTCGCTTCGCACATCGCAATGTTTGTGACTTGATTGTCTTAGTCAGGCTGGCGGAATCACTGTTTTCTGTGTTCGAACATTGGTATGACCCTTCCCTCGCAATTGTTACGAAAGCCATTGTGATTTTGGAGCTCTCTTCCGCACCAAACAAATTCTTTGCGTTTCGCACTATTTCGCCCAGAGTGTGTATATTGTTTCTGGAGTTCATACCGGCCCACATTCCCACGCGAACCGTGAATATTTTTTCAAAAAAAGGCTCAGGGATACGAATCCTGGTATATCTCTTGAATTTGGCATGCTGAAGTTGACGATGGCAAGAACAAAGTGTTCTCAAATTCCTGAAATGCGCTACATGTGGCGCATTTTGCTGCGAAGGTGGCATGCCTGAAAACACCAACAAAACCAGCGAAGCGCTTGTCAAGGAAAGAAGGTGCGGAACTGCTTACCCGATCTCGCTGGTGGTCGTTACGGTGTACTTCAAAAAAGCTAGTTTGCCGTCATCGCCTGCCACCTGAAGGTATCGATTGCTTCAAAACGAAGTTTCATGACCTAAATTTGAACTCGCTTCCTGTTCACCGTTTTGTTGAGTACTGAAGGGTCTGCCTCAAATTCTGGTGAAGACGTCGACCCCAGCCGCAAGTGCAGCAAAGCGGGAGGCCACAAACTTCTAGCTGATTTCTTCACTTCGAGTGGACAAAATCGCTCTAGAAAGTGACAATTGTAATGACACGGAGAAAGTAAAAACGCAGCATATTGAGTTGCTCTTGTTCATTCAAGCCCTCTCGTTGTGTATCTGTGTGTGTGTGTGTGTGTGTGTGTGTGTGTGTGTGTGTGTGTGTGTGTGTGTGTGTAAAGAAAACTGGTCAAATATTCAAATAGGGCTTTCAGCTCAAGGTTCATAACGTGAACCAACGTGGTAGGATATGTATGCGTGCAAAGTGTATGGAAGTAATGCATGCAGGGAGATAGTTCGTGTTTCAGTACCACGTTATGTGTGCCAACAATTGGAGAAAAAGAAAGAAGAAGAAAAAAATCGATAAGCTAGCACCATAGCATAATACAACTACTCCGTAGAATATACCTGACTTGTCAGTGTGTGTTCAGGAATGAGCCCCATGTTATGTATGAAAAAATTGAAAAAAATTAAAATACAGCCACCGAACACCACTACTCGATTCAGAATCTGGGGAATCCAGAAAATTAATGATTGGTTTACAAATAAGTGGGCTGGAAATACCAGCCCCCTCGCCATGCTTTGCTTTCACCTAGGTCATGATGCGTGTTACTTCAATTTCTGCTATTTCTATAAAACTGATAGAAACATCTTTTCAATATAATTATCGCATACATGTTTTTTTTGAAACTCGGATGTTGAGACGATAATAAATATACATGTAGAAAGGAAAAGGCCACATGGATACGAGTTCAGAGTAACTGTACACCACTGCAACTAGATTCTATAGTAACTAGACAAGATTGGATCTAGTTACTATAGTAACTAGATTCAATAGTAACCAGTTACTATAGTAACAAGATACGATAGTAACTAGATACTATAGTAACCAGATACTATTGAATCTAGTTACTATAGTAACTAGATTCCATAGTAACTAGTTACTATAGTATCTAGTTACTATAGTAACTAGATACTATAGTAACTAGATACCATTGAATCTAGTTACTATAGTAACTATATAATTATTATCATACAGTCAGAAAGTTAAACAAACCAGGGACAATCGACATTCTTCGTTCCCGTGGGACTGTGGCCTGTGCTCGGTTTCGTTGCGCTTACCTTCCCCTCTTTGGTCTCTCCTTAAATTAACCTTGAACCTTCAGAGTTAGTGTGTTTGTGTGTTGCTGTGTTTGTGTGTTGCTGTGTTTGTGTGTTGCTGTGTTTGTGTGTTGCTGTGTTTGTGTGTTGCTGTGTTTGTGTGTTGCTGTGTTGGTGTGTTGCTGTGTTTGTGTGTTGCTGTGTTTGTGTGTTGCTGTGTTTGTGTGCTGCTGTGTTTCAGATATCCGTGTGGTGACAACACTGGTGAAGGCTATTGTTACCAATGGGGCTAGGGTCCAGCAAGAATGAGAGCTCCGGCCGCCAGTCACAACCAGCTGATCAGAGAGATCCAGCTCTCTCTGATGGTGCTGGTAAGTGAAGTGATTGCTTTAGGTTATGGGGGAACAAACGTGTGGGACTTGATTTCAAGGGTCATTTCAAGGGTTATTGCATGGTCCACTGCTTGTAATGGCTCTCGTTTTGAGCAATACGGGCATTCGAACGGCTCTCTGTGAGATGCAGTGGAACTCGGATAAGAGGTACTGCCTCGGAAGTGGAAAAGCGAACTTAGTAGAGAGGTTTTGCAGAACAAACGTTCGCATGGATTTTCACGTCTGGGCTTGCGAATATGTGTGCGAATGTTCGCGTGAAGTTTGTGTTTTCCATGATTTTCGCTCCAAGAAAAGTACGAGTGCACTCGTGTTTGTTTGAGAAGTCGTCTTCGGTAGATCTACAGAGCTTCATCCGACTGAGAAAATAATTTGCCGTGAGTGGCTGCACTCTGAGACAAGAGCCTTTTGACTATGTTGTCGATAGCCGGAGACCCACAGACAACCATGTTCGCCTGTGCCGCAATCCGGCGCATCAACATCTACAAATCCAGAAAAGCATCACCGACTCTGAGAAAATGAGAAGACAGGAGATCGGAGGTGGTTACGGAGATGAAACAACATGGTTTGCCATATTGTCAAACTAGCACTAGCGACCAAGCCAAGAGCAGTTCTTCTGGATTGTGAAAGATGAAGCACAAAACATTGCATGAGGGTGGTTCGCCATTGCACTGCACTGGTCCGTGAACAGCGAAACCTACTGCAAAAGTTTGTTTCACGTTTCCTTCGACTTTCCCTTTCAAAACGGCGATTGTTCGCTTTTAGTGACGTCAAACAAAAATAGGCGCAAACGGTTATGCAAAACGTCTCTAGTATCTGAAGTACTTTTTATCCAAAGTTGACTCTTCCTAGACCCTGCAAAATGTATGTGGTTAGTGACACGAAACCAAGCTTCCTTCACTGCAAACAGCCTCCTCAGCACTGTCAACATGCTAGAATACCTGTCATGCAAACCTGTCAAGTGGAATGGTGTTTGAAAAACACCAAAAAAGTACTTAGTACACTCTGTCTGCACCTGCTGAAAAGTCCTTCATAATACTAGTTGTAAATCCTATCATGGTACGTCGTTTCCCAAACACATTTGTATATGAGCTTGCACGTCTTACCCGGGTATGGTCTGAGTGAGTTCCACTGTAATTCTAGAAATGTAATGCAAAAGCCATGAGGCCACAACGTTTGTATGCAACTTTGGCAAGCCATGCATGCAACGTTATACAGCGTGTTGGCAAACATGGCTTTCTCCGACCTCGTGACTGACGTGAAACCACAGCAAATGCATCCGCAGTATGTAGGAGTGTAGCATTGCAGGAGAATGAGGGAGAAACCCTGGACATGATAACTTGTATTTCTACCATAGTTGACTGACAGAGAGTCTAATACCGTATTTCCCCGTAGGTTTGTACGTACCAACTTTCGAACTTAGCAACCACATGAGTACAAACTTTCGGGGGTGGTACTATCTTTCGGGGAGTACTTTTTTTATCGGGGGTAAATGACACACAGTGGGAAGCCTGCGCAACTCTAGTGTCCGTGCATATGATCAAGAGTACACATGTACTCTTGATATGATGTATGTACTGTACGGTGTGTGTACATGTAGGACGGGTACGAACTTACTATCTTTCGGGGGGGGGGGGGGGGGGGAACTGTCTTTCGGGGTGATAACCTCGGCAGTGGAAAGTGTATTTTTTATAGGGGGGGGGGGGGGGGGTACTAAGTCATTGGGGAGAACTTACTTACGGGGAAATACGGTAGTCCAGCATCAAGGCCCCATAAATATTCACGCCCGTTCCCACTTCGAGCACACAACAAATGGACCCCTAAAACCTGACCATGACACCTCCTAGTGCTCCCTATAAATCACATTATTTCCTTTAGATTCAGGATGCAAGGGCATAAAATACGGAAGAAATTGTTTCACACCTGTAACCATAGCAACGGCATAGTAACAGCATAGTAACTGTTACATTGGAGACAATTTAGGATGTTTTTTATTGTGATAATACTAAAAAAAGGACACACTTCAGGCTCATTACAAACATCTTGAACATCTTGTTTGTAATGAGCCTGAAGTGTGTCCTTTTTATGAGTACTATCGCATTTTTGTCTCAGAGGAAACTGTTTTTTTATTGTAAAAATAGATTATCTATACCGCCGGGTTCGGAAAAAAATGCCTTTCAAACATACAGAAAGGTGCAGTGCAAATAGGAAAGAGGGAAGAAACCATTCTTCTGTATACATGTACATGTACGTGTACTATGCTACATAATCATTGATTTGTATTACACAAAATGCACGGCATGCCGCCTAGGTTGATAATTTTGACAACAAAGGATTGAAGTCAAATCCTACATAATGAACATCACTGATATGATGTACAATGTCCGTCAAGATATCCAAAACCAAAGAGTAAGCACATGAAGCACACATGAACAGAGACTGAAAGAGCTGAAGAAAGACGTGAGGTCTAGACAAGGGCTCCGCTGCATTGCAGTGGCGTCTTGGCCTTACGCGATCTTGATGCAAAGAGACTCTTTCCAGGCGTCAAGCGACTTGCAAACTTATCGCTTGCTCATCCAGCAGCGAGGAAGGCAACCAACCGCACCTTGTTCTTGCCAGAAGACAGATTTTTGCACCATATGCCATTGTGGCGCACCGTGATACCAATCATGAATAGCAGCAAATGTATCATTAATCAGTTGCCTACTGGGTCGGTCCGTTGCCGAGAACGTCACCTTTGGGGACTGTGGAATGACCCGCGACACCGGTAACGTTAACATGATAATGCTCATCTTCAACAAAAACAAAACAAAAAACAGTGCTATGATAAACTACCTCCAGTCACCAGAAACAAATACAGTGCATTACGAATATGAACAGAGATTACACTAGTTCATGACTGTATACCAATCGTAGAGTAACAAAACAAGAAAGATGGAAGTTATCGGGTCTATACCATCAGAGTTGGCAGCTATATGTACAGTCAACTTCGCTTATAACGACACTCGGCGGGGCATCAAAAAGGTGTCCTTATTCGCGAAGTGTCGTATACCCGAAGTCTTATTACAGTGGGATGGAACTTTGCTCTGGGCATGGAAATTCTGTTGTTATTTGCAAATTGTCGTTATGTCCGCAGTCGTTATTAGCGAAGTTGACTGTATTGGATTCTCCTGGTGTGCAGAATGACGCTGGGGGTGTGGTTGATATCCACTGTTGGTTTGCTGTCGTCAGTGTCAATCGCAGTACCTTCACTATTTCATGTCTAGTATCTTTTATGGTCCGCACGACTTGGACTACAACACCATAGATATCCACACGAAATGGTAATAAATCAAAGAGGCATTCTTCATTACAGTTGGAACAATATATTAACGGGATCGCGTCTTCAGCGTTTCTGACCTCCAAACTGTTATAATTATTATAGCTGGCCAGCCTGCTGACATATTCAGCATTGCTGTGCGTGGAAGGAAAGGTGCAACTTTAGACTGCTGCTGGCCAAAGCCAGCAAACTGCAACCGTGATCTGGGCTTCAGCTGTCAGAGGTACATTGACAGAGAGAAAGCCGCATTCTGCACATACTGCAAACTACTGACTTCATGCCATTGCTTCATGGATCAGAAGTCACCACACTGAAAGAAGAACAGCAGAGGAAAACAGAACTGATGCAGTCAGCAACAAATTTGCTCCTTCATTTCATTCGACGAATTTGATAGTCGTGCAATGCAAGAAAAAAGTCAGAGAGCAGGAGACCTATTTATTTACTGAGCAAGCACCAGTGCTTTGATGCCCATAACCATTTGATGCTCAGAATTTCACCACAATCATGCACGTATACTGACATATCTACACGATGCGACCTAGTACTCCACAAATTCAGAAAAAAATTGTACTTCAGTTGGTGAAATATTCCACCTCTGTCCCCTAAACTCAAATACCCCTGTAACACCATCTTAAAGGCCCGGGATGACAAGTTGACCACAGGCGTCTGCCTAATCGACATGTCAAAAGCCTTTGACAAGGTCAATCACAGCCAACTGGTCCGGGACCTATTCGATCTTGGCCTGGACAATGCCTCCCTTCGCTGGTTCTGCAGCTACTTAAGCGATCGAACCCAGCAAGTGCGCATTGGCCCCACCTACAGTGTTGCTGCTAAGTGCTCATCTGGTGTACCTCAGGGCTCGGTCCTAGGTCCGATCCTGTTTAGCATGTACACCCGTGATGTCCCTGCCATAGCCCATCCTGCTCCATCTCTGCAATTTGCCGATGACATTGCAGTGCACTGCCACAGAAAATCAGTGCTAGCCACATCAGCCTGCCTGTCAGGGGCCGTCACCAACGTCGCTGACTGGCTCAAGCATCGACATCTGCTACTAAATGACAAGAAGAGCCAGGTCCTGTCAATTGTACCACAACGCAATGCGGGTCAGCATGTCGCTGTCCGCTGCAACCAGACAGAGCTTCCCCTGAGCCCAACAGCAAGGTACCTCGGCGTGACCCTTGACGCCGCTGTGAAGTGGGACCCCCATGTTGACGCGATGGCGAAGAAAGTTGTGCAGAAGATTGGAGCATTGTGGCGGTCCCGCAGATGTCTGAGCCTCAGTAGTCGCATCCAGTATGTGAGGTCAGTCATCATGCCTGACCTCCTATATGGGTCTAACGCCTTCTCTTCCTCCCTCAAGGTTTCGCAGCTTGATCGCCTTCAGGTCCTGCAGAACCGAGCGGCGAGAGCGGTATACGGTTTGCCGCCTCACACCTCGGCTCAGCCTCTGCTCGAACGGATGTCCCTGTACAGAGTTCGGGAGTGCTACGCCCAGAAGCGGCTCGTCCTGGTGTGGCGCTGTGTCAATGGGAAAGCCAGCAGTGTCCTCCAGGACCATCAGCTGGCAGCACCACCCGGCACCAGGTTTCCAGGGGCCTCACTGTCCCCTCGGCACAGTCAGAAGCCGGCAGATCTCGCCTGGCCTTTCAGGCAGCCTTGGCCTGAAACGCTCTCCCAAGGAGTGTAAGGGAGATCAAGGCTGCCCAGCAATTTAAGCTTGCCTCCATCCCCTACACCTTGCAATGAATGCTCTGTCTGACTTTTCCCGTCCACACACCACGTCATTTACTCTTCTCTGCGTGCTTGTGCGCTTATGAACTCTTTGTGTTCCCCCTGTTGACGCTTCAAAATCGCTCTATTGACACTGCAAAATCGCTCTGTTGACGCTACAAAATTGCTTATCATCTCCCTCCCTCCCTCCCTCCCCCCCTCTCTTTCTCTCTCTCTCTCTCTCTCTCTCTCTCTCTCTCTCTCTCTCTCTCTCTCTCTCTCTCTCTCTCTCTCTCTCTCTCTCTCTCTCTCTCTCTCTCTCTCTCTCTCTCTCTCCCCGTAGCTCTCTCCCTTTTGAAATTCGCTTCCATAGAATTGGGCACCATTGCCCGTTTGGCCTTGCGAAGCAAAATAAAAATCAACAACAACAACAACACTGATAAAGGATTGGTAGATGCTCACTCAGAGTGGTGTTTGAAAAGTACCGAAACCAGTCGTGACGAATTAGAGCATGCTCAATTGTCTCTTCTCATAAAATGACAATACTGCCTGTACGTGGTTTTTTCGGGTGTATTTGTGGGGCACATAGGTATCACTCTAATTCCTCATGCATCCGAAAGATAAGGCTTTGGTCCATCACTCCACAAAGCGGTTTTAATGTCCGCGTTGAGTAAGCGCCTTACCTGGTGTGAAATTGGTGACCATAATCCTCGCTTCAGCAATTACAAAAATGAAACATTCATCCCAGATGGCTGCTCACGAACTGCAAGCTCCAAAATAATTTTCCAGGGTATGGGCATAGGTGTCAACATCATTCCGAACCATCTCTTCAGTGGAGGAAAGGTCTCCTGACGACACTAGAAGGGCTATAGCAGCAAATTTCTTTGAAGTATTCGCCATTTGGAGATAGAGAAAATCAACAGAAAACAAGCCCATGCGGCGCCTTGGAGGCTACGATTCCCGCGAGAAAATGAATATCGGTCTCTGAACTGAAGCCGTGAGGGGCCTTGGCGCACGGACTGCCTGCGGATGTTGCGAACTATGGACGCGTCTGCTCTGCATGGTAGCAAGAGTATATAACCCCCCAGGTTAACCGGTTATATACTCTTGATGCATAATAGTGCATGGCCTAGGCCAGCTACTACCAAGAGTACATAACCCCCTTGGGGTTATGTACTCTTGGTACTACTACTACTACTACTACTACTACTACTACTACTACTACTACTACTACTACTACTACTACTACTACTACTACTACTACTACTACTACTACTACTACTACTACTACTACTACTACTACTACTACTACTACTACTACTACTACTACTACTACTACTACTACTACTACTACTACTACTACTACTACTACTACTACTACTACTACTACTACTACTACTACTACTACTACTACTACTACTACTACTACTACTACTACTACTACTACTACTACTACTACTACTACTACTACTACTACTACTACTACTACTACTACTACTACTACTACTACTACTACTACTACTACTACTACTACTACTACTACTACTACTACTACTACTACTACTACTACTACTACTACTACTACTACTACTACTACTACTACTACTACTACTACTACTACTACTACTACTACTACTACTACTACTACTACTACTACTACTACTACTACTACTACTACTACTACTACTACTACTACTACTACTACTACTACTACTACTACTACTACTACTACTACTACTACTACTACTACTACTACTACTACTACTACTACTACTACTACTACTACTACTACTACTACTACTACTACTACTACTACTACTACTACTACTACTACTACTACTACTACTACTACTACTACTACTACTACTACTACTACTACTACTACTACTACTACTACTACTACTACTACTACTACTACTACTACTACTACTACTACTACTACTACTACTACTACTACTACTACTACTACTACTACTACTACTACTACTACTACTACTACTACTACTACTACTACTACTACTACTACTACTACTACTACTACTACTACTACTACTACTACTACTACTACTACTACTACTACTACTACTACTACTACTACTACTACTACTACTACTACTACTACTACTACTACTACTACTACTACTACTACTACTACTACTACTACTACTACTACTACTACTACTACTACTACTACTACTACTACTACTACTACTACTACTACTACTACTACTACTACTACTACTACTACTACTACTACTACTACTACTACTACTACTACTACTACTACTACTACTACTACTACTACTACTACTACTACTACTACTACTACTACTACTACTACTACTACTACTACTACTACTACTACTACTACTACTACTACTACTACTACTACTACTACTACTACTACTACTACTACTACTACTACTACTACTACTACTACTACTACTACTACTACTACTACTACTACTACTACTACTACTACTACTACTACTACTACTACTACTACTACTACTACTACTACTACTTGAAATGGAGATGTGAAACACAAATACAGCCATGTAGATGGAGCAGCAATGCAATACAATGTCCAAAAACTCAAGAATTCATTATCATGGGGCAATGTTGGGCAAATGTCTGTCAGGTACTATCACGCTCAGGCTGCCCGCAACCTGCACATCGTCGTGAAATTCATCCTGTTGCGGCGGTATGACGATCTTGAACCACGCAAACAGGTGACTGCCCATCGCATAAGGCAGACTGACAGCTTACAACGGAGCTGACCCATGATTACCGATACGTGTAGGTCGACGTTCTTCTCAGCAATCAGGCATGCCAGTGTCTTCAGTGCCATTGAACATTCTCTGCCAATCATGCCCGAGGTAGAAAAAACTAGCGGTGTAAACGTACCTCTGTCAACTGCTGTCACCCGCTCTCCGTACTGGCGCTTCTTCATCCGTTCATGCGTTCGGAGCTGGCTGATGACTTCCTGACGCGACAGCAAGCTTGCCTTTGGGTGTGTAACCCGGATGTCGAAAAAGGCATCTTGCTGTCTCGTCCAGAAGCCACAAGCCCGGATGTCCAGGCGGGCACCTGCCGAGCGGTTGGCTGTCCTCCCTTGGAGCCGCTCACCATCATATGGTAGTAGAGGCGGTTCCACCTCCACATCCCGGACCGCCTCACGCATCACGTCAGCCAACAAGTCCCGGATCTCATTGTGGCGTGCCATGGGGTAGCCCCCTGCCGGACACATCATCGCATGGTCTATTGTGTTTGCAGCACCACATACACAAGTCAGGGGGAGTCCGTCAGGCTGCAGGCCGTAGCGGATGCAGAACGCATCTCGGAAATCCGATTTGTTCAGCACCATCTGCATTTGGGACGATGGTTCCGCCGTTACCCAAGATGATACGCCCTTTTCCGCGGCATTCTCCACCAACAGAGCCTGTGTTGCTGTCAAATCCGGGCGCAATTCGCTAACGAGACCCGTGGCTTGGGCAGCTTTCTCTCTGCGAATACGCCCGGCCTCCTGCCGGCTGAGGGCTATTGCCTCGTTCAGCTGGTCTGTTTGAGTAGTTTCGTTGGTGCTGGTTGGATGTTCTGGTGGTCTTATGCAGGCCGCCACAGGAGCCACAATCTGTCTGGATGCAGAAAACTCTTTCTCGGCCTCCACCGAGGGCACAGGGATTGCCATGCCACCAAACCGCGCTGGTAGCGATAGCAACTTTCTCAGTGCCGACTCCTCCGAACACGAATGGCCGCTGAGCGCTGGCAGCAGCTTGTCCGTAATGGCGGCGTCGAGACGGGCCAGAAGATGCGCAGGGCAAGATAGGACGCGCAAGTGGTACCGCCACTTGGACACGAGGCCCTTTACAAACACCTCGTACGCAGCATGTGGCTGAGTGGTGGCCACCTCCGCCAGGCGATCAACCTGCAGCGTCCACTTGTCGATCAAATCTGTGATATACTCCTCACAGAAGACCGTTGTACCGAGTGCGCCGCCAAGATAACGAGCACCCTCGGTCACAACACGAATGCCCGTGTCCCTGAAAAGCTCGAGTGCCAGGGCCGAATGCTGCTCCTTGACAATTAGTGTTGTCTTGTTCGCGTTAGGGTAGTACCCATACCCAGGGCCATGCTCCAGAATCCCATCCCAGTACTGCCTTAGATTGAGGAGCTGTCCGCCACCAGCATCGTCATCAGCATACCATAGCTGCACCACGTCGGGGCAGCACTCTGACAGCTTGTCTATCAATGGCATCATGGCGACCGCGTATATCGCCATGGCGAGAGGATCACCTTGGCAGGTACCCTCCTGACTCCTTATCTCTCCACCACCCGACACAAACAGGCGGCATGGACTGCTGTAGGTGTTCTTGAACACCTGCCCCAGGGCAGGGCAGACGAGTGGCACGTTGTGTAGGGCTGCTGTGCGGTTCATAGCGTTGAAAGCGTTGGTGGCATCGACCAAGAGCACACCCTCCACCTCCGGCGAGACAAGCATGTCGGTCATCGTATGCACGGCAGCTTCACACCCAGACGGAACACCAACACAGAGTTGACGAGGGGCTGTGGCGTGCATGGCGTCATACTGAATTATCTTCATCACAGCTTTGCCTATTAGTCTCCGGAAAACCTCCCCAACAGCGATAGGGCGCACCCCCGGTTGCTTGTCCAGTGGGATGAGGCGGGCCGCAGTGAACGAACTTAGCTCTTCTGGTGGGACTTCCTGGGTGCATAAGCGTTTTCCTGCTTCTGCCATTGCCGCACAGAGCTGGTCAGACGCTGCAGCGAAGCAGGTCAACATGCGTTTCCACGCATCAGAGTCCAGGCCCGATGGACCGGCCGCTCCGGACATTTGACGACTTATCTGCTTGATCAGCGCTCCTGTGAGCCTGGCAAAAAGGATCGGATCTTGAGGGGTAGCCGCGTCATGCCCCTGCAAGAGAGCGTCATCCGGAGGTACAGCAGGCTGGGGATGCTTATCAAGCAGAATGTCACGTACTGTTGAACCTGGGCTGCCGCTGACAGTGTCGCTCATTGACAACACTCCACCCGAGCCACTGGAGCAAACCATCCGAATGGCTGACTGCGTTTTCCCAGAACATACGAGTTTTGAAAACAAGGTGTCGTCAATTTGGCCTGACTGGTCGACGTTCCGGGTATGGTGTGCCGGAAGATGCGCCTGGATGCATCGGCATTCACGCAGCAGGGTGTTGATGTCTCCTGACTTCCAAACAGCAAGTCGACGCGTCAGGTGAGTTCCGTGTTCGGAGGAGGAGCCCTGTCCGTGCGGTTTCTGCAACAGGAGGTGGCACGCGACAGCTATTGATGTCCAGGCTCGTTCACGGTTGGGCGCCGCATCGGAAAATATGCGAACCAGTCGTGCAATTTCCTCAACAAATTGCTTCCCGGCCGCTCCGAAGGGAACAATAAACAAATTTCTCCTCCAAGTCACACACTCTTCATACGCCTCCTGCAGGCTGTCTGGTTGACCCTCAGGAGCAGTCGGCAAAGGGCCCAAATCGTGCGCCGCTTCTGTACTGGAGTTGTCTCGTGCCGGCTGCTGTGGCTGGGGCTGACTGGCCAGCGGTGTAGACGGGGTGGTAGACGTTGGCCGCTGCGACACGGCTGGGATCGGAGAGTCTGGATGCTGCGACGCCTGCCGCAACTCCTGCATTGACATCTGTGAGCTGGCCTCAGGCTGCGATGCATCGGTGGTTAACGACTGCGTTGAATCGAGAAATGCCAGAAGATTAACGTCCGCAGTAGAAGGCAATGATTGGCTGCATGCCAAAGCAGAGGCTGATGCTGACTGGAGGTCCTGTGTCCTCGTAGAGGCTGTTTGTCCACTACCAGCTAGTGCAGGCTGAGTACCATCTGGCGCTGCAACGGAGGCGCAACTTCTCGGCGCCTTGCTAAAGTTAGTGTTTCTGCATCTCCCCTTTGAAAGCGGGACGCAATTGTCACAACTGACACTATTCTTTGCGCAGCTGCAATTGGCACAAGAGCCCAATGCGTTACACTTGCAGCATTTAGGCATGATGAACACAGGACATTGCGTGAAAACTGGCTCCGGAGCTAATACCTCACAGCTCCTGGGTGGAGGTGATCCAATACTGAGAAACAGAGAAAATGCAAAGAGTAGCGCTAGCAATTGGAGTCCGCCACCAAAAACTTCACTAGTTAAGGGTGATAAATGACGCGGGGGCGCTATCAGCGCAAATGGTTGCACTGGGAAATACTCTAACATAGAACGCAAGGAGGGTAAGGTAATGCGGGGTAGGGAGCTGAGGTGAGAAAAAGGTGACGGTCCCAGAGGACGCCACAAACAAGTGAGAACACGAATACTTGCAAGGAAAGCAGCCAAGAACACAACACAACCCAACACCAAGAATAGAAAAGAGTACAGTACCATAAAACAGGTGTCCAAGCTTCCTCCTCAGTCAGTTGTTAATCGTCAGAGCTCCAAATCAAGCAACCGTCCTCCACCAGCGCACCAGCCAACTACTACTACTACTACTACTACTACTACTACTACTACTACTACTACTACTACTACTACTACTACTACTACTACTACTACTACTACTACTACTACTACTACTACTACTACTACTACTACTACTACTACTACTACTACTACTACTACTACTACTACTACTACTACTACTACTACTACTACTACTACTACTACTACTACTACTACTACTACTACTACTACTACTACTACTACTACTACTACTACTACTACTACTACTACTACTGAAATGTGTTTTTATTGAAAGCACAAAGCAATGAAGATGTGAATGCAAGGAGGGCAATGAATTCAAAAGGGGAACAGCAAAATTGTAACAAAATAGAAAGATAACAAATATTAATGGCAACAGCAATGTTTATACATGAAAAAGGGGAAGGAAAAGGAAAGAAAAACATCCAAACCAGAACTGCTTGAACACCGCCAGAATTGAAACCGAGACTCATACAGAAGAAAAAACTTCAGGACACCGGAAAACAAACTTTAGATCACATTTTGACATTATACGAGATGATGACAAAGAAAAACTATGCCCTAGAGAGCACACGGCAGTCATTCACAAAGCTCGCCGAGCGCTTAGAGCGATAGGAGGACCTAGAGCCACGTAAACAGGTGATACACCAGCGAAGTAGGCAGAATGACAAACGGCATCGCAAATGATTCACAACAACAGAATACACCAAATCAGCATTTTTCTCTAGAATACGGCCAACCAATGCCTTCAAAAACACGGAACACTCCTTCCCTATCATGCCGTTGGTCGCAAATACCAGAGGGGTGAATGTGCCCCGATCGATCTGATTCACTCGCTCTGCGTAATGCCGCTTTTTTTCCCGCTCATTGCGCTCCAATTGGCTCATGGCTTTTTCACGAGACAGCAAGGTGGCCCTGGTATGCGTTACCCGGATATCGAAGAAGGCCTCCTGCTGCCGCGTCCAAAAGCCACGAGCCCTGACGTCAAGCCGCGCTTCCTGGGATCGGTTAGATGTTGACCATGCCAATGTCTCACCACCAAATGGGAGAAGGTTGGGCTCGATTGCCACATCGGGACTTACACTTCTGAGTAGCTCAGCGATGAGATCACGTATCTCATTATGCCTTGCGGTGGGATAGCCACCACAAGGGCACACCATGGCATGGTCAGTCGACAAGTTAGCTCCGCATACACAGTTCGTTGGAAGACCATCAAGCGGTAGACCGTACCGAAGCGCCACAGCATCTCGAAAATCTGATTTGTTAAGTGTTGTGCCATGGGCGGACCTTGGTTCAACAGTCAGCCAGGAGGACACGCCCTTCTCACCAGCTATCTCCACCAAGAATCGCTGGTCTGGCGTCAGGTGATCATGTACTGTGGCCAGGATCTCTATGTCCCTAGCGTCTCTCTTCTTCTTGCCTTCTCTTAAACGCTGGCGAGTCTCCATCACAGCCTCGCTAACGCTAGCATCGCGTGACGGAATTTCCATTGAAGCTGACGGTGGCCGGTGCGGAAGCCATGATGAGGTGAGAGACTCATCAGAGGTTTCATTGTTGACTGTGTGACGCGGCGGACGCAGTGAGAGCCAAATCTCTGACGCATCACCTCCATCCAGAGAACGAACATCACCGCGCTCCCGGTCAGCAGAGACAATATCCACCGACCCAGAATTCAGCGGCATAGCTTCCACGTTGTTGATGTTAGTTACTGAGTTCCGCTCCACTGCCTCTCCGGACGATTCCTCATCCGCCAATTCGACCTCGGCCAACTCCTCAGCTGCATGTGGCCGGCTCGCAGCCGTTCGTCGGCCAACTCCTCAGCTGCATGTGGCCGGCTCGCAGCCGTTCGCGTGCTATCGGCAGCAAGCTGTGGCACGGCTGCCTCAATTATTGGGCGCATGGCTTCGGTACACTGCGAATACTCACCCTCACATAATGGTGCAACTGGGGGGATGCCTAGCCCGCCACGGCGGCATGGAAGTCCCATAAGCTGACGAAGGGGATCGTCACTGCTTAGAGACACACCAGCAATGGCAGGCAGCAGGGAATTATTGATTGCATCATCCAATCTAGTAAATAGGTCGGGAGAGCAATTTACGGCCCGAAGGCAATAACGCCAGCGCGAAATAATGCTACTACTACTACTACTACTACTACTACTACTACTACTACTACTACTACTACTACTACTACTACTACTACTACTACTACTACTACTACTACTACTACTACTACTACTACTACCACCACCACCACCACCACCACCACCACCACCACCACCACCACCACCACCACCACCACCACCACCACCACCACCACCACCACCACCACCACCACCACCACCACCACCACCACCACCACCACCACCACCACCACCACCACCACCACCACCACCACCACCACCACCACCACCACCACCACCACCACCACCACCACCACCACCACCACCACCACCACCACCACCACCACCACCACCACTACTACTACTACTACTACTACTACTACTACTACTACTACTACTACTACTACTACTACTACTACTACTACTACTACTACTACTACTACTACTACTACTACTACTACTACTACTACTACTACTACTACTACTACTACTACTACTACTACTACTACTACTACTACTACTACTACTACTACTACTACTACTACTACTACTACTACTACTACTACTACTACTACTACTACTACTACTACTACTACTACTACTACTACTACTACTACTACTACTACTACTACTACTACTACTACTACTACTACTACTACTACTACTACTACTACTACTACTACTACTACTACTACTACTACTACTACTACTACTACTACTACTACTACTACTACTACTACTACTACTACTACTACTACTACTACTACTACTACTACTACTACTACTACTACTACTACTACTACTACTACTACTACTACTACTACTACTACTACTACTACTACTACTACTACTACTACTACTACTACTACTACTACTACTACTACTACTACTACTACTACTACTACTACTACTACTACTACTACTACTACTACTACTACTACTACTACTACTACTACTACTACTACTACTACTACTACTACTACTACTACTACTGAACTTCGCCTTTATTTGAAAACAAACCGGGTATCAGAAAGAAGAAACTGAAAAGCGCAAGCAAGAAAAGCAATGGTGACAAAACCATTCAAGAAAAATCTAATCAAATAAATAGGAAAATCCAATCAGAAAATAAAATAAAATAAAAGAATCAAGCCAACTAGGGAATACAAAAACAAAAAGCAAACCCGCAAAAACCATCCAAGCATCGCTACTACCAGTACGGTGACGTTTCCATTCACCCAACCGCTCAAACTCTTTTAAAACGAAAACAAATACAACAGAACACTCTGAGACAGAATGAAACCAATGACAATATTATGGCAAGTCCATTGATGCCCGTCAGCGCGGCATATGAGCCAATGTACGGCACTCCGTTACAAAGCAATGTCGGCCAATGCCGGATCCACTGCGTAGGTATGATGCACGTGACCCCCGGAAGCAAGTAATCTGCCACCGCATCAGAGATAGACTGATTCTCGAGCGCAAGTGGCTGATGATGAGACGATACGGTATGTCCGAGTTCTTATGGTGCAGTTGTGTTGCGAGGGTCTTGAGGAAGATGCCACATTCGGGAGCACACTGTCCACTGGTGGCGAAAACAAGCGGAGTGAACGATCCTCGATCCACCTGGTTGATTCGATCGGAATACTGACGTTTCTTCTGACGCTCGTGTTGGGATAACTGCCTCGACACTTCTGGTCCAGACAGCAAAGACGGCCTTGGGTGCGTGACCCGTACATCAAAAAAGGCGTTTTGCTGCCTGGTCCAGAAGCCACGAGCCCGTATATCCACACGAGCACCGTCAGCTGAGCCCCCAGAGACGGCTTCACCACCCAGCGGCATCAGCGGTGGCTCAATCTCGACATCGCAAACAACACTAGCGAGTGCGTCCGCTAGGAGGTCGCGAAGTTCATTATGTCTCTGGGTAGGGTATCCCCCGCTTGGGCACGTGAGGGCGTGATGAACTGACATGTCTTGGCCACAAACACAGGATAATGATATATATATACTACTACTACTACTACTACTACTACTACTACTACTACTACTACTACTACTACTACTACTACTACTACTACTACTACTACTACTACTACTACTACTACTACTACTACTACTACTACTACTACTACTACTACTACTACTACTACTACTACTACTACTACTACTACTACTACTACTACTACTACTACTACTACTACTACTACTACTACTACTACTACTACTACTACTACTACTACTACTACTACTACTACTACTACTACTACTACTACTACTACTACTACTACTACTACTACTACTACTACTACTACTACTACTACTACTACTACTACTACTACTACTACTACTACTACTACTACTACTACTACTACTACTACTACTACTACTACTACTACTACTACTACTACTACTACTACTACTACTACTACTACTACTACTACTACTACTACTACTACTACTACTACTACTACTACTACTACTACTACTACTACTACTACTACTACTACTACTACTACTACTACTACTACTACTACTACTACTACTACTACTACTACTACTACTACTACTACTACTACTACTACTACTACTACTACTACTACTACTACTACTACTACTACTACTACTACTACTACTACTACTACTACTACTACTACTACTACTACTACTACTACTACTACTACTACTACTACTACTACTACTACTACTACTACTACTACTACTACTACTACTACTACTACTACTACTACTACTACTACTACTACTACTACTACTACTACTACTACTACTACTACTACTACTACTACTACTACTACTACTACTACTACTACTACTACTACTACTACTACTACTACTACTACTACTACTACTACTACTACTACTACTACTACTACTACTACTACTACTACTACTACTACTACTACTTTTTTTTTTTTTTTTTTAATGTTTATTTGAATTCGGATAGCTCAACAGTACAGAAGTACAACTACAAAGAGTACCGAATAGAAGGCCCCGAGAACGGGAAACCAAAAAAACAAAAAAAAACAAAAACAGCAACATCAAGTTACTGATTATGCACATTGCTTGAAAGCAAATCACAACAATGATTAAGAGTTAAGCTGTCTTTTAGCCAAATAGCCAATTTGACGCGGAAATCTGCGATAGTAGTGCAGGACTTCAGGTCGTCTGGTAAATAATTCCAAGCAAGAGCCGATTTACTTGAAAA
The DNA here is from genome assembly GCF_964019385.1 of Sycon ciliatum. NCBI lineage: Eukaryota > Metazoa > Porifera > Calcarea > Leucosolenida > Sycettidae > Sycon > Sycon ciliatum. Next base: position 8,485,799 of record NC_088653.1, on the reverse strand, counting down.
GGACAGAAAGCCAGACATAGATCTATAGCGATTGATACTCATGTTATGAGTTGTAGAGCCGCGAGTAGTTCGGGTAGACGTACAGATGGGAAAGAGGGACTGCAAGCAAACAGCCGGCTTAATACAGTAACAGTGGAAAATGAATACAAGGAACAAAAATACTGATCGATATTGGAAAGAGGAAACATTGAGGTGGTGAAGAAGTGGCGTGATATTAGCTTGGGGTGATGCGCCACAAGCAACTCGTACAGCGCGCCGGTGGAGTGAGGCTAGCTTGTTTCTATTTTTAGCGGATATAAACGAAAGGTATACAGGGAGAGCATATTCTAGATCAGGCTGAATAACACCGACAACGAAAGTACGGCGGGCAAACAGGTTCATCTGGCGGAAAGATCGACGCAGTACACCGATCTTCCGTGAGGCTTTCCGGACGACATTGTTAATGTGTTGGTCAAAAGATAGCTTATTGTCAACAACGACTCCTAAGCATCTGGTGCTTTCCACTTCCCCTAGCGTAACATTTGACAAGGTGATTTGCAGTTGTTGCCTTTGTTGTTGTTGCTGACTCCCTGTGGCACGTTTGGGATGGATTTGCATGACAACGGTTTTGCCGGTATTTATCTGCATACCAATGGAGCCAAGGTGGTTGTTTAGTATCTCCAGTGCCGATGACAACTTGGCTTCGGAACGCGCCTTCGACGGATCACTAGAGTAGACTGTCTTGTCATCTGCGAACATCAGTAATTTTGAACCCGCTGTCTCCGCAAGCCGGGGAAGGTCCCTCAGGTAGACATTAAAGAGGGTAGGGCCTAAAATACTTCCCTGAGGAACTCCTCGAGACACTGCAAGACTTGAGGACTGGCTGGCTGGCGTGACGACACGCTGAGATCTCCCGGCGAGGTACGACGCAAACCAACGCAGGGCGCTTGCATGAACACCCATGCCATGGAGCGCAATGAGTAACTGTTGATGCTGGACGCGATCAAACGCCTTGCTGAGGTCGACAAAGGCTACACTGGTAGTCTCTCCGCGGTCCTGGGCCAGTTTCCAATCATTTACAGCAAGTGTGAGCAGTTGTGTCGTGGAACGAGCTGGTCGGAACCCAAATTGGTGATCGTGGAGGTGATTTTCGATGGTCAAACTGTCACATACCTGATTTAGAACCAGGCGTTCCAGAGTCTTAGCCAGAATCGACGTGAGTGACACAGGACGATAGTTCGAAGGAGAAGTAGGATCGCCCATACGGGATTTCAATATCGGCGTGACATTAGCCAACTTGAATTGTGTCGGGAACACAGCAGTGCACAAAGAGGTATTAAATATTAGGGTGAGGGAGAAGGCGATAACTGGTGCAACGGCCTTCAGGATGCTCGGGAGGAGACCATCTGGCCCAGGCGCTTTCGTACCTACTACTACTACTACTACTACTACTACTACTACTACTACTACTACTACTACTACTACTACTACTACTACTACTACTACTACTACTACTACTACTACTACTACTACTACTACTACTACTACTACTACTACTACTACTACTACTACTACTACTACTACTACTACTACTACTACTACTACTACTACTACTACTACTACTACTACTACTACTACTACTACTACTACTACTACTACTACTACTACTACTACTACTACTACTACTACTACTACTACTACTACTACTACTACTACTACTACTACTACTACTACTACTACTACTACTACTACTACTACTACTACTACTACTACTACTACTACTACTACTACTACTACTGAACTTCGCCTTTATTTGAAAACAAACCGGGTATCAGAAAGAAGAAACTGAAAAGCGCAAGCAAGAAAAGCAATGGTGACAAAACCATTCAAGAAAAATCTAATCAAATAAATAGGAAAATCCAATCAGAAAATAAAATAAAATAAAAGAATCAAGCCAACTAGGGAATACAAAAACAAAAAGCAAACCCGCAAAAACCATCCAAGCATCGCTACTACCAGTACGGTGACGTTTCCATTCACCCAACCGCTCAAACTCTTTTAAAACGAAAACAAATACAACAGAACACTCTGAGACAGAATGAAACCAATGACAATATTATGGCAAGTCCATTGATGCCCGTCAGCGCGGCATATGAGCCAATGTACGGCACTCCGTTACAAAGCAATGTCGGCCAATGCCGGATCCACTGCGTAGGTATGATGCACGTGACCCCCGGAAGCAAGTAATCTGCCACCGCATCAGAGATAGACTGATTCTCGAGCGCAAGTGGCTGATGATGAGACGATACGGTATGTCCGAGTTCTTATGGTGCAGTTGTGTTGCGAGGGTCTTGAGGAAGATGCCACATTCGGGAGCACACTGTCCACTGGTGGCGAAAACAAGCGGAGTGAACGATCCTCGATCCACCTGGTTGATTCGATCGGAATACTGACGTTTCTTCTGACGCTCGTGTTGGGATAACTGCCTCGACACTTCTGGTCCAGACAGCAAAGACGGCCTTGGGTGCGTGACCCGTACATCAAAAAAGGCGTTTTGCTGCCTGGTCCAGAAGCCACGAGCCCGTATATCCACACGAGCACCGTCAGCTGAGCCCCCAGAGACGGCTTCACCACCCAGCGGCATCAGCGGTGGCTCAATCTCGACATCGCAAACAACACTAGCGAGTGCGTCCGCTAGGAGGTCGCGAAGTTCATTATGTCTCTGGGTAGGGTATCCCCCGCTTGGGCACGTGAGGGCGTGATGAACTGACATGTCTTGGCCACAAACACAGGATAATGATATATATATACTACTACTACTACTACTACTACTACTACTACTACTACTACTACTACTACTACTACTACTACTACTACTACTACTACTACTACTACTACTACTACTACTACTACTACTACTACTACTACTACTACTACTACTACTACTACTACTACTACTACTACTACTACTACTACTACTACTACTACTACTACTACTACTACTACTACTACTACTACTACTACTACTACTACTACTACTACTACTACTACTACTACTACTACTACTACTACTACTACTACTACTACTACTACTACTACTACTACTACTACTACTACTACTACTACTACTACTACTACTACTACTACTACTACTACTACTACTACTACTACTACTACTACTACTACTACTACTACTACTACTACTACTACTACTACTACTACTACTACTACTACTACTACTACTACTACTACTACTACTACTACTACTACTACTACTACTACTACTACTACTACTACTACTACTACTACTACTACTACTACTACTACTACTACTACTACTACTACTACTACTACTACTACTACTACTACTACTACTACTACTACTACTACTACTACTACTACTACTACTACTACTACTACTACTACTACTACTACTACTACTACTACTACTACTACTACTACTACTACTACTACTACTACTACTACTACTACTACTACTACTACTACTACTACTACTACTACTACTACTACTACTACTACTACTACTACTACTACTACTACTACTACTACTACTACTACTACTACTACTACTACTACTACTACTACTACTACTACTACTACTACTACTACTACTACTACTACTACTACTACTACTACTACTACTACTACTACTTTTTTTTTTTTTTTTTTAATGTTTATTTGAATTCGGATAGCTCAACAGTACAGAAGTACAACTACAAAGAGTACCGAATAGAAGGCCCCGAGAACGGGAAACCAAAAAAACAAAAAAAAACAAAAACAGCAACATCAAGTTACTGATTATTATGCACATTGCTTGAAAGCAAATCACAACAATGATTAAGAGTTAAGCTGTCTTTTAGCCAAATAGCCAATTTGACGCGGAAATCTGCGATAGTAGTGCAGGACTTCAGGTCGTCTGGTAAATAATTCCAAGCAAGAGCCGATTTACTTGAAAAGGACAGAAAGCCAGACATAGATCTATAGCGATTGATACTCATGTTATGAGTTGTAGAGCCGCGAGTAGTTCGGGTAGACGTACAGATGGGAAAGAGGGACTGCAAGCAAACAGCCGGCTTAATACAGTAACAGTGGAAAATGAATACAAGGAACAAAAATACTGATCGATATTGGAAAGAGGAAACATTGAGGTGGTGAAGAAGTGGCGTGATATTAGCTTGGGGTGATGCGCCACAAGCAACTCGTACAGCGCGCCGGTGGAGTGAGGCTAGCTTGTTTCTATTTTTAGCGGATATAAACGAAAGGTATACAGGGAGAGCATATTCTAGATCAGGCTGAATAACACCGACAACGAAAGTACGGCGGGCAAACAGGTTCATCTGGCGGAAAGATCGACGCAGTACACCGATCTTCCGTGAGGCTTTCCGGACGACATTGTTAATGTGTTGGTCAAAAGATAGCTTATTGTCAACAACGACTCCTAAGCATCTGGTGCTTTCCACTTCCCCTAGCGTAACATTTGACAAGGTGATTTGCAGTTGTTGCCTTTGTTGTTGTTGCTGACTCCCTGTGGCACGTTTGGGATGGATTTGCATGACAACGGTTTTGCCGGTATTTATCTGCATACCAATGGAGCCAAGGTGGTTGTTTAGTATCTCCAGTGCCGATGACAACTTGGCTTCGGAACGCGCCTTCGACGGATCACTAGAGTAGACTGTCTTGTCATCTGCGAACATCAGTAATTTTGAACCCGCTGTCTCCGCAAGCCGGGGAAGGTCCCTCAGGTAGACATTAAAGAGGGTAGGGCCTAAAATACTTCCCTGAGGAACTCCTCGAGACACTGCAAGACTTGAGGACTGGCTGGCTGGCGTGACGACACGCTGAGATCTCCCGGCGAGGTACGACGCAAACCAACGCAGGGCGCTTGCATGAACACCCATGCCATGGAGCGCAATGAGTAACTGTTGATGCTGGACGCGATCAAACGCCTTGCTGAGGTCGACAAAGGCTACACTGGTAGTCTCTCCGCGGTCCTGGGCCAGTTTCCAATCATTTACAGCAAGTGTGAGCAGTTGTGTCGTGGAACGAGCTGGTCGGAACCCAAATTGGTGATCGTGGAGGTGATTTTCGATGGTCAAACTGTCACATACCTGATTTAGAACCAGGCGTTCCAGAGTCTTAGCCAGAATCGACGTGAGTGACACAGGACGATAGTTCGAAGGAGAAGTAGGATCGCCCATACGGGATTTCAATATCGGCGTGACATTAGCCAACTTGAATTGTGTCGGGAACACAGCAGTGCACAAAGAGGTATTAAATATTAGGGTGAGGGAGAAGGCGATAACTGGTGCAACGGCCTTCAGGATGCTCGGGAGGAGACCATCTGGCCCAGGCGCTTTCGTACCTACTACTACTACTACTACTACTACTACTACTACTACTACTACTACTACTACTACTACTACTACTACTACTACTACTACTACTACTACTACTACTACTACTACTACTACTACTACTACTACTACTACTACTACTACTACTACTACTACTACTACTACTACTACTACTACTACTACTACTACTACTACTACTACTACTACTACTACTACTACTACTACTACTACTACTACTACTACTACTACTACTACTACTACTACTACTACTACTACTACTACTACTACTACTACTACTACTACTACTACTACTACTACTACTACTACTACTACTACTACTACTACTACTACTACTACTACTACTACTACTACTACTACTACTACTACTACTACTACTACTACTACTACTACTACTACTACTACTACTACTACTACTACTACTACTACTACTACTACTACTACTACTACTACTACTACTACTACTACTACTACTACTACTACTACTACTACTACTACTACTACTACTACTACTACTACTACTACTACTACTACTACTACTACTACTACTACTACTACTACTACTACTACTACTACTACTACTACTACTACTACTACTACTACTACTACTACTACTACTACTACTACTACTACTACTACTACTACTACTACTACTACTACTACTACTACTACTACTACTACTACTACTACTACTACTACTACTACTACTACTACTACTACTACTACTACTACTACTACTACTACTACTACTACTACTACTACTACTACTACTACTACTACTACTACTACTACTACTACTACTACTACTACTACTACTACTACTACTACTACTACTACTACTACTACTACTACTACTACTACTACTACTACTACTACTTTACAACAGCCTCTTTTACGGGCAAAATAAACACAATGAATATTTTTCCCAAGTGTTCCAAAAACTTCAACTCAAAGTTCTAGAAAGAAAAGAAAAAAACGAAAAAACACGCAAAAAAAACAGCATAATAATGTATACCTACTTAGGTAAACAGCAGCAAGTTCAACTTCAAGTCAATATTCCAGTCACTGTTACCGCTCGTGCACGCTAAGCCGGTACCCGGGCCTCCACCACTGCCAGTGCAGCAGAGGTATCACCCACAGCCAAGGCAGGCTGGCTAGAGAGCCTTCTGCACCCACGGAGGCACATGATGCAGGACCGCAAGAGGGAAAAAGCGATCCTGCACCTGACGAAAGCCATCACATGAGAATACTGCTCCCCTCTTTTCGCCGCCAACAGAGAGGCCACTCGTTTGTAGAGGGCCGTTGCTGCCTTGCCCATGCCTCCACTCGCAGACATCACAGCCGGAACAAAAGTGGCATGCTCCACTTGTCTCACTCTCTCTTCGTAGTGCCTTCGTTTCTCTCTTTCATGTCGATGATACACAGTGGTACGTGGTGCAGACTGATTTGAGCGAGCATAAGGATTAAAAACCCGGACATCAATAAGGGTTCGCTCAAATCGACTGCCCCACAAACCACTGGCAGCGACATCAAGGCGTGCATGATCCTCCACGTTGGCCGTTCGGTATTGCAATCGCTCACCGGTCAGTGGCTGCAGCGTAGGCTCCGTGGACACATTGCTACAGACTTGGTGTAGGAGCTGTGCGGTAGTGTCACGAATGGCATTGTGTCGTATGGTGGGAAATCCTCCATGAGGACAGGATAGTGAGTGAGAAACGCTTACCTCTTGGCCACATGAACAATGAGTCGGTATTCTCGCCGGCGTCCATCCATAGCGGAGACACAGGCCGTCCCAGAACTCTTGCTTCGTGAGGCTGAAACCGTACTTCTTCAGCGGACGACATGTTAACCAGCTAGATAAACCCTTCTCTCTAGCGATATCGATGACATTACGCAGACTCGCGGATGCATTCTGGACCACGTCCTCCATTGCCGCTGCCTGCGCTTGACGGGACTCTGCCTTGACTTCTGCCTTCATCTTGCGCATCTTAGTTAAGCAATCGTCAAGTGCAGTGTCACCAGACAGAATCTTGCTGGTGAGAGACTCGGTAATGCGAACTGACGAGTTGTATTGCCCACACAAGGACATAGGGCTCGTGATACCCAAGCCGCCCAAACGACACGGGAGAGCGAACACGCGCCGGAGATCCCCACCAGGAGGTGAGCGGCAGGTCAACGCTGGAATCAGTTTAGTTCTAATGGCACCTTCAAGTGGCTCCAGCAGGTGCTCGGGGATGTCCATGGTTCTGCATAGAAAGGTCCATTTCCCTCTCAGTCCTGATACAAATGCTGAGTAGGCTGCCTGGGGCTGAGTCTGTGCAATAGTTGCCAGCCGATTGACCTCTTGCACCCAGGTCTCTACCTTTCGTTGAATATAGGTCTCCTTGTAAGCCTCAGTGCCCACTGCAGCACCGAGGTAGCGTACTCCCTCAGTCGTGATAGCTACTCCGGTGTCTTTGAAGAGATCCCTCGCCTCAACAAGGCAATGTTCCTTCACCACAAGAACAGACTTAGCTGGGTTCACAACGTAGCCATATGCCGGTCCCTGCACCGTCAGGACATCCCACCACTGACGTACCCGATTCAAACGGCCCGCTGCAGAGGAATCATCTGCGAACCAGGACTGCACTGTCTCCTCGCCAGCTGCTGCACGGATCAGGGGTAGCATGCCCAACGCATACATATGCATGGCGAGTGGATCACCCTGCGTCGTGCCTTCTTCGGAAAGAATGCACTCACCATCGATGTATAGATGCGCAGGTTCCCTGTACGTATTGATCAATATTGTAGCGAGGGGTGGACACAAGTGCCGGACGTTGCGAAGGCAGACTTGTCGATTCAACCGATTGCAAGCGTTGGACGCATCAGCCATAATAATGCCGTCAGTATCATCCTCGGCAAAAGCAGATTGCATCGCATGCACTCCCGCCTCTATGCCGCAGTCTAAGCCAGCACATAACTGGTCACATCCGACTGCCCCCTGCACAGCATGACCGGCAATGGAGAGGATTGCCTTACTGATAATTCGTCTTACAACCTCTCCAATACCTATTGGCCGAACACCTGGGCACTTATCCAGCGCTATCAGGCGGCAAGCTGTAAAGGCGGTAAGCGAATCGGGATCGATGTATGCAGTTGCCATCCGCCTGGCACAAGAGGCCAGAGCGTCGCACAAAGTGGTGGAGGCGTCTGCGAAATTGGAGCACATGTGCCTCCAAATTTCTGCATCGACACCACTGGGACCGGCCGCACCCTGGGTGTGAAGCGCTGCCTTTCTAATTGCCTCCCGTCCAAGGCCACTGAAGTACACCGGATGGGGTTGTGATGGAGGCTCACCTGGTATAAGGACGGTGTCATCAGCTGGCTCTGGTGATGGATGCTTCTCCTTGAGTATGTCCCTGACGGTCTTGCCATCAACTATGTCGGTAATCGAATGAACACCACCACCACCGTCGTCATTTGCCAGGGTGTGGAGTGCTGTACTAAGCTTTCCAGCAGTAACGCTGTCGGCAAAATGCCTGGCAGGATCCGCAGCGCCCCTCCGCTCAGCCCTGGACGATTTCTGTTTGGAGGTCTGGATGGTGTCTGCCTCGCTCAATAATCCCATCACATCTCCGGTAGACCATTGTTGTAGTCGTTGCTCAAGAAGCGTGCCATATTTCGAGGACTCAGCACCTGGCTTCTGTAACATAAGTGCCTGAAACACTGTCGCTATCTTGAAAGCTCTCCGCCAGTAGCTTCCACCGTCACCAAAGCAAGAGTAGAGCGCTGATAGAGCTGTTATGTACCGCCGTCCTACATTCCCCAACGGAACCTGAAACGCGTTTGGCCGGTATTGTACACATTTATTGTAAGCATTAGAGAGGTTCCGGGGTACGATTTTCCGTGTCAAAATCCGTGTGGGCGCTACGGATTTTTTCCAGGAGTGCTCCATACGATTTTTCGGCACGGAGAATCCGTGTGGACTGGCTTTCACACGAACCATGTTTCGTATGGAGATTTTGCGTCATCGGGTGCAGAAAGATTTTTCGCGTACAAATTTGGTACGAGAAACATGGATTTTCCGCGGGAAGTTTTGATTTCGGTACAAATTTTCAAAATAAAAAGGCATAGCGCGGGAATGTGACGTGTTTGCGATCGTAACCTAGGCAATGACGGCAAACACATAAGTTCCGTACCCCGGAACTTTTCACTGCTCGAAAACGACGTATAAAAAATCCGTAGCGCCTCTACGGATTTTGGCACGAAAAATCGTACTCCGGAACCTCCCTAATATCTATCAGCTGGTCCGTCTCCTCCGCCGAGAGCTGCCCAAGCTGGAAGGACGGCGAGAATTCATCCACCTGCTCAGGATCCGGGAGGTTGCAACGGATGTCCTCTACACGTAATACATCTACGTCAGCCATACTACTCTCTTCCAGATGGGACACCACGAGGCCATCCATCGTCGGATCACTGATGTGCTGGTGATAATTGGTGGATTCGTCTATCGGTATCCGAAACCCCATGGCCTCCTCAGCAGCCCCCCGGCCCTGGGTACAGGTGTCATCCAATGAAGCTAGCAGGCGTGCAGCTTGGCTGTCAGTGATGTCAGACGAGTTTGCATCGACTTGCTCTGGTGTCGCCTGCACGGGCGCTACAGCGTTTTCATCGCTACCAGCTACTATGGAAACGATGGTAGGGCCGCATGCACTCGATGATCGAGACGCCGACGATGATTGACATGGTGACTGATGTTGTTGTACGACCGTGGTCAACGGTGGAGGTGCCGACAACGGCTGAGATGCCGACGGCGGCTGCGGCACGGACAAGTTCAACAGTCGAGATGCCGGGGACGGTTGTGACACTGACGACACGGGGCTCGCGTTGTTTTTGCATCTCCCTTTTCTCGAAGGGACACAATTCGTACATGTGCGACCCTCCTTGGTGCAGGAGCACCCGATGCAAGTGCCATTGCCATTGCACCGGCAACACTGGCCACTCTGCATACTCTGCATGGGGAGAAGTCGAAGTCGGGAGACTCGGAGGCCGTTGCAGCTCAGCGAACTGTTTCTAACTAAAGGAAAGCTACAAAAGCCATAACAGCGCAAATGGCCCAAATGACAACATATGAACAGTAACAAGAAAGAGAGTAAAAGAAAGACTGTAGAAGACAACCGAGAGGATAATCTAGCCCCGAGCCTAACCCTGGGGAAACTCAACACAAAATGAACAATCCAAACGAGCAATGCACTGCAAATACCACAGAACGACACCAAACTGGTGACGAAAAGACGAAGGAAAAAGGCAATTACTGAATGAAGGAACACAACACAACCCAATACAGCAGTCAATAATGCGCACAGTACCATCAGATTCCTCCAAGATATCCTCCAAGCCTCATCCACCGTCAGAGCCCAAAAATCGTCAACCGTCCACCAACCGTCCTTGAGCGTCTACTACTACTACTACTACTACTACTACTACTACTACTACTACTACTACTACTACTACTACTACTACTACTACTACTACTACTACTACTACTACTACTACTACTACTACTACTACTACTACTACTACTACTACTACTACTACTACTACTACTACTACTACTACTACTACTACTACTACTACTACTACTACTACTACTACTACTACTACTACTACTACTACTACTACTACTACTACTACTACTACTACTACTACTACTACTACTACTACTACTACTACTACTACTACTACTACTACTACTACTACTACTACTACTACTACTACTACTACTACTACTACTACTACTACTACTACTACTACTACTACTACTACTACTACTACTACTACTACTACTACTACTACTACTACTACTACTACTACTACTACTACTACTACTACTACTACTGCTACTGCTACTGCTACTGCTACTGCTACTGCTACTGCTACTGCTACTGCTACTGCTACTGCTACTGCTACTGCTACTGCTACTGCTACTGCTACTGCTACTGCTACTGCTACTGCTACTGCTACTGCTACTGCTACTGCTACTGCTACTGCTACTGCTACTGCTACTGCTACTGCTACTGCTACTGCTACTGCTACTGCTACTGCTACTGCTACTGCTACTGCTACTGCTACTGCTACTGCTACTGCTACTGCTACTGCTACTGCTACTGCTACTGCTACTGCTACTGCTACTGCTACTGCTACTGCTACTGCTACTGCTACTGCTACTGCTACTGCTACTGCTACTGCTACTGCTACTGCTACTGCTACTGCTACTGCTATTGCTACTGCTACTGCTACTGCTACTGCTACTGCTACTGCTACTGCTACTGCTACTGCTACTGCTACTGCTACTGCTACTGCTACTGCTACTGCTACTGCTACTGCTACTGCTACTGCTACTGCTACTGCTACTGCTACTGCTACTGCTACTGCTACTGCTACTGCTACTGCTACTGCTACTGCTACTGCTACTGCTACTGCTACTGCTACTGCTACTGCTACTGCTACTGCTACTGCTACTGCTACTGCTACTGCTACTGCTACTGCTACTGCTACTGCCACTGCCACTGCCACTGCCACTGCCACTGCCACTGCCACTGCCACTGCCACTGCCACTGCCACTGCCACTGCCACTGCCACTGCCACTGCCACTGCCACTGCCACTGCCACTGCCACTGCCACTGCCACTGCCACTGCCACTGCCACTGCCACTGCCACTGCCACTGCCACTGCCACTGCCACTGCCACTGCCACTGCCACTGCCACTGCCACTGCCACTGCCACTGCCACTGCCACTGCCACTGCCACTGCCACTGCCACTGCCACTGCCACTGCCACTGCCACTGCCACTGCCACTGCCACTGCCACTGCCACTGCCACTGCCACTGCCACTGCCACTGCCACTGCCACTGCCACTGCCACTGCCACTGCCACTGCCACTGCCACTGCCACTGCCACTGCCACTGCCACTGCCACTGCCACTGCCACTGCCACTGCCACTGCCACTGCCACTGCCACTGCCACTGCCACTGCCACTGCCACTGCCACTGCCACTGCCACTGCCACTGCCACTGCCACTGCCACTGCCACTGCCACTGCCACTGCCACTGCCACTGCCACTGCCACTGCCACTGCCACTGCCACTGCCACTGCCACTGCCACTGCCACTGCCACTGCCACTGCCACTGCCACTGCCACTGCCACTGCCACTGCCACTGCCACTGCCACTGCCACTGCCACTGCCACTGCCACTGCCACTGCCACTGCCACTGCCACTGCCACTGCCACTGCCACTACTACTACTACTACTACTACTACTACTACTACTACTACTACTACTACTACTACTACTACTACTACTACTACTACTACTACTACTACTACTACTACTACTACTACTACTACTACTACTACTACTACTACTACTACTACTACTACTACTACTACTACTACTACTACTACTACTACTACTACTACTACTACTACTACTACTACTACTACTACTACTACTACTACTACTACTACTACTACTACTACTACTACTACTACTACTACTACTACTACTACTACTACTACTACTACTACTACTACTACTACTACTACTACTACTACTACTACTACTACTACTACTACTACTACTACTACTACTACTACTACTACTACTACTACTACTACTACTACTACTACTACTACTACTACTACTACTACTACTACTACTACTACTACTACTACTACTACTACTACTACTACTACTACTACTACTACTACTACTACTACTACTACTACTACTACTACTACTACTACTACTACTACTACTACTACTACTACTACTACTACTACTACTACTACTACTACTACTACTACTACTACTACTACTACTACTACTACTACTACTACTACTACTACTACTACTACTACTACTACTACTACTACTACTACTACTACTACTACTACTACTACTACTACTACTACTACTACTACTACTACTACTACTACTACTACTACTACTACTACTACTACTACTACTACTACTACTACTACTACTACTACTACTACTACTACTACTACTACTACTACTACTACTACTACTACTACTACTACTACTACTACTACTACTACTACTACTACTACTACTACTACTACTACTACTACTACTACTACTACTACTACTACTACTACTACTACTACTACTACTACTACTACTACTACTACTACTACTACTACTACTACTACTACTACTACTACTACTACTACTACTACTACTACTACTACTACTACTACTACTACTACTACTACTACTACTACTACTACTACTACTACTACTACTACTACTACTACTACTACTACTACTACTACTACTACTACTACTACTACTACTACTACTACTACTACTACTACTACTACTACTACTACTACTACTACTACTACTACTACTACTACTACTACTACTACTACTACTACTACTACTACTACTACTACTATTACTACTACTACTACTACTACTACTACTACTACTACTGTATAGACTTGATTGATTGGAGAATTCGTCGAATGATGTTCAAACCAGAGGTTGTAAAGCAAAAGAAAGGTGAGAACCGCAGGAGTGAGAATAGTAGGAACACAAGGTGTTACCATAAGACAAGCAAGAAGTGTCAAGGTAAAACTATTACACTCTCCCGGCCCCATAGGAAGCCCAAGGTTCTATTAGATAACACAATCCAGTTAGGAGATGCAATTGTGGAAAGGGGAATATTAAATAATCACTCATGCACATGCATAACCACATTGAAGTGTAATCCAACTCAACTTCATCACTCTCACAAGGAGATGACGCAAAACTATATCAGTCTATAACATAATTATTAACTATCTCAGTAAGAGATGCATATGGCTCAGCCCAGTTAGATCAAGGCTGCTGTCGTTGTGAGGCTAGATAGTTCTGCAGCGGTTTAATATTCCGACCAGACTCATCACATAGGTTGCCAGCGGGCTCCCACGTAGCTTCGCTGCTGGGGTAACCCTTCCAATGCACCAGGAAGTGTTGCTCACCACTGCGGTGTCGGTGATTCAAAACGGCTTCGACAACATAGCGTGTGTGTCCATCTAGATCTGTGAAGGGCGGATGCGGGGTTGGTGTCTTCCAGGAATCGTGTTCTCTTCGTAGCGTTTAAGAGCAGTGACATTAAACACGGGATGGCAGCGAAGTTCACGGGGTAGTTCCAAGCGAAAAGCATTCGCTCCAATCTTAGCCTGGATACGATACGGACCAAACCACTTGGGTTGCAACTTCCGAGAGGGCTGGCCACGAGCTTCCGGGGTCAGTAGAAAGTCTCTGTAGACAAGAACGCTATCACCAACCTTCAAATCACTGGGCGTTCTCGTCTGGTCTGCGTATAGAGCTTGCCTTGCCTGGGCGTCGAGCATAGCATCTCGAGCTATCCTTAGTGCGGCTTCCTGCTCATGAAGCCAATCGACCGAATCACTCCTTTCCCCTCCCGTAAGAATGAATTCGGGCGGGGACTTAGGGTCAAACCCATAGTTCAGATAGAACGGTGTATTAGCTACAGATGACTGTTGTGAACTATTTATTGCAAACTCGCAGAGTGGTAGAAGCGAATCCCAATTGTCCTGTCTCAAGTTCGCAAATGCTCTTAGAACATCTCCCACTTGCCGGTTAACTCTCTCTGTCAAACCATCCGTTTGAGGGTGGTTAGCAGTGCTGAATGCCAATTTAGTTCCTAGCTGAGAGAATACTTCTTTGAAAAAAGCTGCAGTGAATCGTGGATCGCGATCGGAAACAATGGTTGAGCTCAGCCCGTGCAGACGAAACACGTTTTGAATGTACAGTTGAGCGCTGCCCTTAGCATCAATCTTCGAGTTTGTTGGAACAAGATGTACGCATTTCGTAAGTCGGTCCACAAAGGTGTAAATTGCGTCGAAGCCACGAGAAGTAAGGGGCAATCCAACAATAAAATCCATTGAGATATCCTGCCAAGGACTATTAGGTATTGGAAGTGACTGGAGAAGCCCTGTTCGTGGCTGACCTCCCTTCGTTCGCTGGCAGAGATCACAGGTTTTGACAAATCTCTTGATATCGAGACCCATTCGGGGCCAGTAGAAAAACGTGCTAGGCGGAAGTACGTTCGATCACGACCCGGGTGGCCAGCCGTTGCACACTCATGGTGTTCTTGAATGAGCTTTAACCGGACACCGCACTGTGGTATGCACAACCGGTTATTGGGGGATGCCTTGAGGTACAAGCGATCAGTGGATTCGTCCCAATAATAGCGATCATGCAAATTATCTCGGAAGCGATCATGCAAATTATCTCGGAGAGAATGCTTCAATCTTTCTATGATGGGAGTTAGCTCTTTGTCTCTCTGGTAGGCATCTGATATTGTATTGGACACGTCATCATTCATTGCTAAAGCATACTCAATAGCATTCAAACGTGGTACTGCATTCTCCACGAGGTTACTCTCATGGAGATCTGGGCGACGCGAAAGGGGATCTGCAGGGTTCTCTCTGCCGGGTCTGTGACGGACTGTGTAGTTATAGTCAGCTAGGAATTCAACCCATCGCGCCTCTCTCTTTGTAATGCTTGGTTTTGTTTTCAGATAAACTACCGCCATGTTGTCTGTAATGACCTCAAAGTGTTGAAAGAGGTAGATGCGCCAGGTCTTTAGCGCAAACACTACGGCCAATGTTTCTCTTTCTGTAGCTGTATAATTCTGTTCCGCAGCAGACAATTTTCGGCTAGCATAAGCCACTGGATGCCAGGCATCTTCCTCTAGTTCTTGGAGAAGAACACATCCCAAGGCGAAATCGCTTGCATCTGTTACCACTCTGAATGGTCGGTTCACATCAGCGAGGCGCAATAGGGGCGCATTCAACAAGGCATGCTTTAGCGATTCAAAGGCATGTTGCCGAGAGCTGTTCCACTCGAATCGTGCATGTTTTCCCGTTATCTCCTCTAAGTTCTTAGAGAGCGATGAGTATTGATCTATGAATCGCCTAAAATAATTCGTAAATCCAAGAAATTGCCTCACCTCTGTGACGGAAGTCGGAGCGGGCCAGACCTTTACTGCGGCAATCTTGTCTGGGTCAGGGGCGATGTGCAGTCCATCGATGCAATGTCCCAGGAACCGCACACTCTCCACGCCAAATTCACATTTTGACCGTTTGCAAAATAACTGGTTGTCCCGGAGCACGCTCAATACCGACCGGACATGCTGCAGATGCTCCGACCACGTTTTGCTGAAGATGAGTATGTCATCTAGGAACACGACTACGAACTCCCTCAGATATGGTTGAAGAATCGTATTCATCATGGATTGAAATGTTGCCGGTGCATTGGTGAGACCAAATCCCATGACCTAATGCCCAAAGGGAGTGTTAATCGCGGTTTTGGGCACGTCCTCAGCTTGAATGCGAATCTGATTATACCCTGATCGGAGGTCTAGTTTCGTGAAGTACCTAGCGCCCTGTACGGTATCGAATAAATCATCCACATTGGGCAAGCACGCCTTGTTCTTAACAGTTATCTTGTTTAGCTCCCTCCAATCGCAGACCATGCGTAACGAACCATCAGCTTTCTTGACAAAAAACACCGGTGCACCAAAGGGGGACTTACTTGGTTCTACGAAACCCTTTTTCAAGAGTTCTGTGAGCTGTTTCTTCAATTCCTCCATTTCTGGCCTGGGCAGGCGATAGGCAGGTCGCGATGGGGGTGATGAGCCTTCCTCCAGGCGGATTTCGTGGTCTACAGACCTCTCTGGTGGGAGTCTAGCTGGCAGATCATCAGGGAAAAGATCGTCATAGTCACGAAACATGGCCTTGAGATCTGGGTGCTCGTTCTGAGTGGATTTGTCGGGAGGTTCCTTGCCAATGCCGTCTTCTACGCTGACCCACGCCAGAACACCTTCGTCTCCACTCCTAAGGGCATGCCTAGCCTGACGACCAGATATGAACATCGCCTCCACAGGAGCGGTCGGTTCGCTTTGACTGGGGTTCAACCTGACTTCATTCGTCCGGAAGTTTATGTCTGGATTGTTACGCGTTAACCAAGGTTTCCCCAATATAGCGTCATAGCGATGAAGGGGGAACACCGTGAAGGTTTGGTTATCGCTGAAGTCGCCTACGATAACCTTCAATTCATGGGTCGTCTCCATGGGAAACGAGCTTGATGCTCCATCAGCCAGCGTGACATTCAGGTTTTCCGAGCCAATTTCGGTTGGCAGGTTAACTCTCCTGGCAAACTGTTCGGCAATGAAATCATGGGTCGAGCCCGAATCTATTAACATAAGCGCGCGACGACCGTTGATTTTGCCTTCTACATGCAGGAGCTCATGTTCCGTTTCCACATTGACGCTGGTAACCTGGGCCTCAATAGTTGGTGTAACATCTCGCTTGAAATTGGCTTCGGAGCATTCAGCATCATCGTCAACATCCTCCACAGCGAGGCTACTGAATCGGTTACGGGTAGAGACGGAGCACACACTACACGCAGGTGATGCCTTTTCTTGCTGCGTCAGTAATCGCATCGGCCTTACTGACGTCCACCGTTTGGGTGATCTCGATGCTGCGGGCAATTCTGGGCCATATGGCCTGGTCGACGACATGCGAAGCAGCCCCCCTGGGCTCGTAATGTCTCACGTTCCTCGGGGCTTAGTTTTGTTAGCTTTTTGCTACCTGATGGTGGTGCGAATCCCGGCGCGGTCGCCAGTGGTGGTCTGCGCTGAAATCGGCTGTCTGAGGCGACTGCTAGCGCTGACTGAACGGCGGCTGACAGTGTAGTGGGGTGTTCCTTCACTACCAAGGTCCGCATGTTACCGTGCAGGCCGTTGACAAATAGCAAGGCTCTGGAGAGTTCGTCAAGTTCCGGCACCTGTAAACTTAGCCGAGAAAACTCCGTTACGTACGATTCAATTGACCCACGCTGTTGGATAGAGAACATATCCAACCGCACTCTTTCCCCATCATAGTGCGGGCCATACACTCGCGCTAGGGCGCTTTTCAAAGAATGCCAATCCGAAAATTGCTCACCTGCTTCCAGGGAAGAAATTAGCCAAAGACGCGCATTCCCAGCGAGGTAGCTAGCCGCAAAGTTAACTTGGCTCTCCGGGTCACCTTGAGGTGAGCACTTCAAGGCTAACTCGACCGTAAATACCCATTCTTTGAACTCGGAAGGGTTGCCATGGAAAACATTCGGTTCTCTGGTAACGCGTTTGACGCTCGGGCTTGTCTGGGAGAGAGAACGCGATCGACACGGGGCTAGATCCGGAGGACTTGAGCTTGATGTAGCAGGTAATTGATGTCGTCCAACTGTAGCAGCCACGTTGTCCCGAGCGCGGCGGATCTCACGGAAAGCGGCGTATAGCAGAGCAGTAGCGGCCAGGAGCACAAGGCACGTCAAAGGGCAAACGATGATCTCAACCATCCTCAAGCTACCAGTGTAACAGTATAGACTTGATTGATTGGAGAATTCGTCGAATGATGTTCAAACCAGAGGTTATAAAGCAAAAGAAAGGTGAGAACCGCAGGAGTGAGAATAGTAGGAACACAAGGTGTTACCATAAGACAAGCAAGAAGTGTCAAGGTAAAACTATTACAACTACTACTACTACTACTACTACTACTACTACTACTACTACTACTACTACTACTACTACTACTACTACTACTACTACTACTACTACTACTACTACTACTACTACTACTACTACTACTACTACTACTACTACTACTACTACTACTACTACTACTACTACTACTACTACTACTACTACTACTACTACTACTACTACTACTACTACTACTACTACTACTACTACTACTACTACTACTACTACTACTACTACTACTACTACTACTACTACTACTACTACTACTACTACTACTACTACTACTACTACTACTACTACTACTACTACTACTACTACTACTACTACTACTACTACTACTACTACTACTACTACTACTACTACTACTACTACTACTACTACTACTACTACTACTACTACTACTACTACTACTACTACTACTACTACTACTACTACTACTACTACTACTACTACTACTACTACTACTACTACTACTACTACTACTACTACTACTACTACTACTACTACTACTACTACTACTACTACTACTACTACTACTACTACTACTACTACTACTACTACTACTACTACTACTACTACTACTACTACTACTACTACTACTACTACTACTACTACTACTACTACTACTACTACTACTACTACTACTACTACTACTACTACTACTACTACTACTACTACTACTACTACTACTACTACTACTACTACTACTACTACTACTACTACTACTACTACTACTACTACTACTACTACTACTACTACTACTACTACTACTACTACTACTACTACTACTACTACTACTACTACTACTACTACTACTACTACTACTACTACTACTACTACTACTACTACTACTACTACTACTACTACTACTACTACTACTACTACTACTACTACTACTACTACTACTACTACTACTACTACTACTACTACTACTACTACTACTACTACTACTACTACTACTACTACTACTACTACTACTACTACTACTACTACTACTACTACTACTACTACTACTACTACTACTACTACTACTACTACTACTACTACTACTACTACTACTACTACTACTACTACTACTACTACTACTACTACTACTACTACTACTACTACTACTACTACTACTACTACTACTACTACTACTACTACTACTACTACTACTACTACTACTACTACTACTACTACTACTACTACTACTACTACTACTACTACTACTACTACTACTACTACTACTACTACTACTACTACTACTACTACTACTACTACTACTACTACTACTACTACTACTACTACTTCGCCTTTATTTGAAAACAAACCGGGTATCAGAAAGAAGAAACTGAAAAGCGCAAGGAAGAAAAGCCATGGTGACAAAACCATTCAAGAAAAATCAAATCAAATAAATAGGAAAATCCAATCAGAAAATAAAATAAAAGAAAAGAATCAAGCCAACTAGGGAATACAAAAACAAAGAGTAAACCCGCAAACACCATCCAAGCATCGCTACTACCAGTACGGTGACGTTTCCATTCACCCAACCGCTCAAACGCTTTTAAAACGAAAACAAATACAACAGAACACTCTGAGACAGAATGAAACCAATGACAATATTATGGCAAGTCCATTGATGCCCGTCAGCGCGGCATATGAGCCAATGTACGGCACTCCGTTACAAAGCAATGTCGGCCAATGCCGGATCCACTGCGTAGGTATGATGCACGTGACCCCCGGAAGCAAGTAATCTGCCACCGCATCAGAGATAGACTGATTCTCGAGCGCAAGTGGCTGATGATGAGACGATACGGTATGTCCGAGTTCTTATGGTGCAGTTGTGTTGCGAGGGTCTTGAGGAAGATGCCACATTCGGGAGCACACTGTCCACTGGTGGCGAAAACAAGCGGAGTGAACGATCCTCGATCCACCTGGTTGATTCGATCGGAATACTGACGTTTCTTCTGACGCTCGTGTTGGGATAACTGCCTCGACACTTCTGGTCCAGACAGCAAAGACGGCCTTGGGTGCGTGACCCGTACATCAAAAAAGGCGTTTTGCTGCCTGGTCCAGAAGCCACGAGCCCGTATATCCACACGAGCACCGTCAGCTGAGCCCCCAGAGACGGCTTCACCACCCAGCGGCATCAGCGGTGGCTCAATCTCGACATCGCAAACAACACTAGCGAGTGCGTCCGCTAGGAGGTCGCGAAGTTCATTATGTCTCTGGGTAGGGTATCCCCCGCTTGGGCACGTGAGGGCGTGATGAACTGACATGTCTTGGCCACAAACACAGGATAATGATATGCCATCAAGCGGCAGGCCATACCTCAGGCACAATGCGTCTCGAAAATCAGACTTGTTGAATATAGTTAAAGGAAATGAAGCCGATGGAGGCGTAACCAGCCACGTTGACACACCGCCGTCACCCGCGACATCCACTAGTAGGCGCTGCTCATCCGTCAGAGCGGGCCTGATCTCCTCCAATGCAGCATTGTGCTGCGCACGGCGTTCCCGGCGAGCCTGCGTGGCCAAACCCCTGGAGGCAGCGATGATATCGGCAACAGGACCGTCGATAGCATCAGGACCATCGACAGCACCAGTCAGCACGCAATCCACCATGGGCATTATCGACGTCCGGCAAAGGAGGTACTCAGCCTCCGCACGCAAACTGCCAATGCGGATAGCCATCCCTCCATTCCTCACAGGCATTGCAAAGAGCTGACGGAGTACACCATCAGCCGCAAGAGGATGGCCTGTCAATGCTGGCAGCAGATGTTTGTTGATGACGTCATCCAGTGGCGTATACAGGACAGGGTCCACAAAGACTGCACGCTGCAGATAGGTCCAACGGGACTGCAGAGAGGCAGAGAAGACGCGAAAGGCCGCCTGAGGCTGGGTGACAGCCAGACCAGCAAGGCGCCTAACCAATGTGGACAGTTCCTCAACACGGCTCTTCACAAAATTCTCTCGGAACTGTTGGTCTCCACTATACTACTACTACTACTACTACTACTACTACTACTACTACTACTACTACTACTACTACTACTACTACTACTACTACTACTACTACTACTACTACTACTACTACTACTACTACTACTACTACTACTACTACTTGCCTCTGCATCTGCGCTGCCTCGCCGCGGCATGGTTGGGCATGTGCCAAGTTCCGGGCCTCAGTCTTCCCGTGATCGAGCAACAGGACATACTCATGCGTCTGCTCCTGCGCCTGCGCCGGTGTCTTCGGAGTGTTTGCGCGTGGATCTGCCGCCCCCACGATGTTCGGGGGCGAGTCGCCCTGTGCAGTCTGGGGATGGTGGCGACCATGTCGTTGCTGGGGTTGCTGATGCTCCCCTCGTTGCTCCTCTATGGTCACGGCATGCGGAGTTGGCTATTTGGATGCGGACTGCATATGGACAGGTTGTGTGCTGGCAGCGGAACCTTTTTATGACCCCCTCGGGTTCCACTGGCAAGCGTTTCGTTAACATTATCGCGGACTTCATAAACACGTTTGCATCTGGTGGTCCAGCTGCCTGTGTCGCTTGGGAGTGTGTGGCGGTTGCTAGTCACCTCTTGTTGCAGCGACCTGAGCCGCACAGCAGAAGCAAGGAGAATACAGAGCATCTGCAGCGGCGCATGGACATGTGGGCTGCTGGTGACTTGCAGCCACTGTTGGAGGAGTCCCGTTGCGTCCAGGCTCACTTGCGTCCCCGCTCGGGGTCTGCTGGCGGTGGTGGAGACAGTGGAATGTCGGACACGGATTTTGCTAAGCTAGTGCACGGTGGTCGGCTGGGTCAGGCTCTGTCTGGTTTGTCTGAGGGGCGGTGTGGCAAACCTCTCCGGGCTGATGATATTGCGGTGCAATCCTCGGTTGAGACGGTCCGTGACGTGCTTCAAAAGAAGCACCCTGCTCCTGTGCATCCAGCCGAGGGAATATTGTTGGACTGTGAACCAGATCTTCCTAACCAGATTATGTTTGAAACGATTTCAGCAGAAAAAATCAAAAAGACAGCTGGCCGCATGAAGAGTTCTGGGTCAGGGGGTCCATCGGGACTGGATGTCGCTGCCTGGCAGAGAATGCTCACTGTGTTCAAGGGAGCATCGGCGGACCTTGCATCGGCGTTGGCTGCCGCAGCGAAGCGACTCTGCAGGGAGGTTGTCGATCCTCAGATTCTGTCAGCGTTCGTGGCAGCTCGCCTTGTTCCCTTGGAGAAGTCTGCTGGTGATGCTGCTGGCGCTACTTCCAGTATAGGTGTGAGACCGATAGCTGTTGGTGAAGTACACCGCCGTATTATCGCTAAAGCTATATTGGACTGCGTCTCCACTGATGTTGTTGCGGCTGTAGCCCCATTTCAGGTTTGTGTGGGCATGCCATCTGCGTGTGAGGCTGCGGTCCTTGCTGTGCAGAGCCAGTATTTGGATCCGGAAACAGAGGCCATTTTGTTCATAGATGCGTCTAATGCATTTAATGCTGTTAACAGACAGGCAGCGCTTCATAACGTTCCTCGGGTGTGTCCTGCCGTATCCACAATCTTCCAAAACACATATGGCGCTCCAATATCGTTGTTTCTGCCGGGTGGTGACAGGATCTTGTCTCGAGAGGGTACTTGCCAGGGCGATCCTTTGGCCATGGCACTGTTTGCGCTGGCTATTAGCCCTATGATCAGACGCCTGTCAAGTGACCACCCATCTATTGGCCAGTGCTGGTATGCGGATGACGGCGAGGCTGGTGGAAGGATGATGGACGTGCACAAGTTTTGGTTGGCTTTGTCTGACATTGGACCGGAGTATGGTTATTTCCCCAATGCCTCAAAGACGACACTCCTTGTCAAGCCGGATTTTGAGCGGGCGGCCGTTGACATGTTCGATGCCACTGGTATTGCAATACGAACCGGTGGAGCGAGGTACCTGGGAGGTGCTGTTGGCCAGTCGACGTTCATTGCCGATAATCTCGATAGCCACATTGCGAGTTGGGTGCGGGAGATGAGCCTCTTGGCTGACATCTCGCTTACACAGCCCCACGCCGCATATTCCGCATTTGTCCGTGGGATGAAGAGCAAGTGGAATTATCACATCCGAAGTCATCCAGGGTCGGCTTCTTCGTACAGACCACTGGATGATGTCATAAATAATAAATATATCCCTACCTTAACTGGCCGGACGGAGGTTTCTGATTCGGAGCGGAAGCTGCTGGCATTACCAGTGCGATATGGTGGCCTCGCTATTCCTGTGGTGTCGGAGGACGCAGAGGTGCAGCGCCGGATAAGTGAAGTTGTCACTGGGCCCGTCGTGCGAATGCTGCGGTCGGGGTCCAATGAGTTGACGCCGGCTCGGGTTGTTTCCGACACCAGCGTTCTCCGGAGACATCAAAACAATCAACGTGCTGATATGCATAGGACCCAGCTGTCAGAGCTGGCCCCTGCCCTAAGTGGCCCTCAGCGTGTTCTGCTGGAAACCTCCAGAGATGCCGGTGTGGGAAGTTGGCTTACGGCGGAGCCGCTTGCCTCCTGTGGATTCGTCTTGAACAAGTCCGACTTTCGTGATGCAGTGGCAATTCGTTACGGCTGGCCACTTGATGAATTACCATCATCCTGCGTATGTGGAGCGGCCATGACGCTTGATCACGCTGCAGTATGTCCAACAGGGGGCTACCCAAGTCTACGCCATAATGAGATCCGGGACCTGTTGGCGGAGGTGTTTTCGGCTGTCATTTCTGATGTGAGGATAGAGCCTACGTTGCTGCCTTTGACTGGTGAGTCATTGGATTGTGCCACTGCCAATCGTTCTCCTGAGGCTCGTTTGGACATTTGTGCAAGGGGCTTCTGGTCTCGACAGCAAGATGCATTTTTTGATGTGAGGGTCACCCACCCCTCGGCGTCCTTGCTGTCGAGATCGGATGTACTTGCCCAGTTGTCTCGTAACGAAGCACAGAAGAAACGGGCCTATCTACAACGTGTGATTGATGTTGAGCGAGGCACCTTCACACCTTTGGTTTTCGCGACCAATGGTATGTGCGCTTCCGAATGTTCCCGTGCTCTAAAGAACATTGTTCAGCTCATTGTCGAGAAGCAGCCAGAGCTTAGTTATGCAATAGTAATGTCGCATTTGCGCTGCAGGATCTCTTTTACTTTGCTCCGCTGGCTGATTACTTGCTTTCGTGGGTGCAGAGCTTCATACTGCCGAAAGCGTGTAGCAATTTCATTCCTGGACCAATGCCGTTTGCTCCAGTTGTGAGTGGGAATATAATTATAAGGTCCTCCATGTGCTGTGCACGGAAGCCTTCGGTTAATTTCAATATCTTCCTTTTTGGCCGGCTTTCCAAGTTGCGCTATTGTGAATAGTGATCTGCTTTGATAGTAGTGACTGCTAATATTTGCCCGGATTTGACTCGAGTTTGGATTTTTTCTTCAATCATCTTTCCGATCACATTATCATGGATTTTCAATAAAGTTCTTTGACTACTACTACTACTACTACTACTACTACTACTACTACTACTACTACTACTACTACTACTACTACTACTACTACTACTACTACTACTACTACTACTACTACTACTACTACTACTACTACTACTACTACTACTACTACTACTACTACTACTACTACTACTACTACTACTACTACTACTACTACTACTACTACTACTACTACTACTACTACTACTACTACTACTACTACTACTACTACTACTACTACTACTACTACTACTACTACTACTACTACTACTACTACTACTACTACTACTACTACTACTACTACTACTACTACTACTACTACTACTACTACTACTACTACTACTACTACTACTACTACTACTACTACTACTACTACTACTACTACTACTACTACTACTACTACTACTACTACTACTACTACTACTACTACTACTACTACTACTACTACTACTACTACTACTACTACTACTACTACTACTACTACTACTACTACTACTACTACTACTACTACTACTACTACTACTACTACTACTACTACTACTACTACTACTACTACTACTACTACTACTACTACTACTACTACTACTACTACTACTACTACTACTACTACTACTACTACTACTACTACTACTACTACTACTACTACTACTACTACTACTACTACTACTACTACTACTACTACTACTACTACTACTACTACTACTACTACTACTACTACTACTACTACTACTACTACTACTACTACTACTACTACTACTACTACTACTACTACTACTACTACTACTACTACTACTACTACTACTACTACTACTACTACTACTACTACTACTACTACTACTACTACTACTACTACTACTACTACTACTACTACTACTACTACTACTACTACTACTACTACTACTACTACTACTACTACTACTACTACTACTCGGAGGTCGGAGGTGGATGCACTTTTCAGTGCTCCCGTGTTCTTTGAATTTGAGTGCCCAGTGTGCATTTCCCTCGGTTCCTTGGCTTGCGGTGCTCGTCGATATCTAGCGTGCTAGCTATCTAGCCTGGTCATTATCCTTTCAGCGGTAGTCCCTTCAGTTAGGGACTTGGAGAGCATCGAGAGTTTTGCGAAATTTCTAGAATATTCTAGTCCCAGCCGTATTACAGTACCAGCGTTGCCTTGCTGGTGTCGCAGCTCATTGCGCCCAGTGCTGGCGGGTGCCGTCGCACACACATCTCCAGCTTGCGGAGCGCGTCGGATCAGCTTTCTAATCAGCTTTCTCGCCATGGTTACCGTGTGCATGGGTACCGTGTGCACTGTGCAGTTGTGATCAATCTCTACTACTACTAGTACTACTCTAGCGCTCTGGTGGCATGTCACAGCCCGCTGGTGGATCGAAGCCATGCTGTGTGTGCAGCAAGTCGACTGGGAGCTGCCGTGGCTGCTCGTGTGCTGTGTCAGCCAGGGCCTGCGAGAGCTGCTACCCTGGTCGCGCGGGTGGGTGCCGCAGTTTTGGTAATGCTCAGCTGGTTCCGATTGTGCCGGTTGCAGATCCGAATCCAGCATTCCATTCGGATAGATCTCCTGAGAGGCCAGGCTTTTTGGGCAGGCGGCGCCGCTCATCACCTGGCGCTGTCGGAAGGGGCAGGAGTCATGCTCGGGATGGGTCGGCCTCCAGGTCTCCGGTGGCTCGTGTACCGGGACGCATTGCGGCGATGAATGTCCCCAGCCGTGATTCCAGGGATCCCAGTTCGAGGGATGACAGTGCCCCAGTTTCGGAGCCTGTTCCGCGGCCTGGAGCCCCGGATGTGGCACCGCGCTCTGCTGTTGGATCAGAGCCGGTTTCTAACGCCCCTGGTGCACGTGGTTCTGTGCCGGATCCGGGACCGGATCCTGCTGCTGCTGCTGCTGCTGCTGTTACTACTGAGTCTGTTCTCAGCGCATATGAGGAGGTCATCACGTGGCGTCGGAATCTATTTATTGTGCCACATGGAGCCGTGGGTCGGCGGTTTGTGGCTCTACTGGCTGACCTCATGCACTCGTTTGCTGTTGGTGGTGCAGCGCGCCGGCATGCCTGGGCGGCTGTGGTCGTGGCTTCCCAGTTGCTCCTACAGAAGCCATGTGCTACCCAGTACGGGGCTTCGGCACCGCACCTTGATCGGCGTCTCGGCCTATGGGAATCTGGGCGGATTGGTGAGCTGCTGCGCGAGGGACGGTGCCTCCAGGCACATTTGCCCCCTCTTCGGGACTCTGGGCCTCGGGAGGCAGATGGGCAAATTGATGATATGAGATTCAGCAAGCTGGTCTTCTCCGGCAGAATACAATCGGCCATTCGTCTCGCCTCATCAGCCTCGTCCGGTGGGGTATTGGCGATGGATGAGGTCATGGACGCCGACACTGGGAAGACCGTGAGAGATGCACTTCTCGAAAAGCACCCATCACCTGCTAGCCCTGACCCGAGCGTTCTGGTGGATGCGGCGGACAGGCCTGAATGTGATCCCATTCTGTTTGAGAGGCTGACACCCGCCTTGATTAAACGCGTCGCTCGCGAGATGTCTGGCTCATCCGGCCCGTCTGGCCTTGACGCAGAGGCTTGGCAGCGAATGCTGACATGCTACGGAGCTTGTTCGGACCGGCTGGCTTCTTCCATGGCGGAGACCGCCAGGCTTCTGTGCAGGGAGGATGTTGACCTGGATTCCTTGGCAGCCTTCACTGCGGCCCGGCTGATTCCGCTCAATAAGAACCCGGGCGTGCGGCCAATCGCAGTGGGTGAGGTGTTCCGTAGGATCGTCTGCAAGGCTGTCGCCCGAGTGATAGAGCCTGACATGCTCATGGTCACGGCTCCTCTGCAGCTGTGCGCGGGTGTCCCATCTGGCTGCGAGGCTGCGGTACATGCCATGGAGCACCTCTTTGAGCAACCAGCGACTGAGGCGATCCTACTGGTGGATGCAGGGAACGCTTTCAACTCGCTGAACCGTGCCGTCGCCATGCATAATGTACCCGTGGTCTGCCCGCCGCTTGGCCAGATCTTCCACAACACCTACCGTTCGCCAAGCCGATTGTTTGTTGCTGGTGGTGGCGAAGTGCTGTCGCGCGAGGGTATCTGTCAGGGCGATCCCTTGGCGATGGGAATATACGCTGTGGCCATAACGCCTCTCATACGCCGCTTGGGAGAGCTCTGCCCCGATATCGTGCAGGAGTGGTACGCTGACGACGATTCCGCCGCTGGCCGTGTCCGGTCTCTGTTGCGCTATTGGAACAGTGTGAAGGAGCTTGGCCCGGCCTACGGATATACCCCTAACCCAACAAAAACGGTGCTGCTGGTCAAGGAGGAGTGTTTGGAGGAGGCGTCCACCCTGTTCGCCGGCACCGGCATCAAAATCATCACCTCCGGTTGTCGATATCTGGGAGGAGTGCTCGGCACAGGAAGCTTCAAGGCCGCGTACCTTGAGGAGGCGGTATCCGCCTGGTGCAAGCAGGTGGTGAACCTGGTATCTGTAGCCCGTACTCAGCCTCATGCAGTTTACGCCACGCTGCAGGGTGTCTACTCCAAGTGGCGCTACGTGCTCCGAGTGGCATCCTGCCCGCCTGCGTTACTAGAGCGCCTGGATACCCTGGTCAACCGTGACCTGCTACCCCTCCTCTTGGGTCGGGAGGTGCCTGATGAGGCAAGCCTTCGGCGACTCCTCTCAGTGCCCACCCGCCTTGGAGGCCTAAACATCCCGATTCTGGCGGCTGAGGCGGAGCGGGAGTATTCCACTTCTGTTGCGGTGACGGAGCCGCTTGTACGTCTGATGGTCGGTGATGGTTCTGGGAGTGCCGTCCCCGATGGCGAGGAGGTGTCTTTGGCATCGCCTCAGAATCCACCCTTGTCGGTTGCTTCTGCTTCTGCTGCGTCCGTGCCCGATGGCGAGGAGGTGTCTTTAGCATCGCACCGGAATCCACCATTGTCGGTTGCTTCTGCTTCTGCTGCGTCTTCTGCTGCGTCCGTTCGTGATCCTCCTGGACCTGTGACCCGGCCAGAACCTGGGGTCCACACCACCCAGCCGGTTCGTGATAACCCGTCGGTCGCAGCCGTTACCGAGTCCCGCAAGCGAGCGGTCTCACGTCGCAAGGACAAGGAGAAGTCGCAGAAGGCACTAGTCGCGGCGTTGTATCCCGATCTGCCACCGCCTCAGAAATGCCTCACAGATATCGCCGGTGAGAAGGGCGTGTCGTCATGGCTGACGTGTGCCCCGCTTACTGCGCACCGGACAATTCTGAACAAGTCCGACTTTCGAGATGCGGTGTGCATACGCTATGGGTACCTGCCACTGGATGTCCCGTGCAAATGCGCTTGTGGAGCGGACACCACCCTACACCACTCGATGACGTGTCCACATGGGGGGTACCCGATGGCACGTCATGACGAAATCCGGGACACCCTGGCGGCTGTCCTTGGCGATGTCGTGCCAGACGTGGAGGTCGAGCCTAGACTGCTCCCTCTCGATGGCGAGGTGCTCGCCGGCCGGACCGCCAATCGCAGCGCTGAAGCTCGTTTGGACATCAGGGCCGGGGGTTTCTGGACAAGGCAGCAGGACGCTTTCTTTGATGTCAGGGTCACCCACCCTAAAGCGTCCCTGCTGTCGCGTTCGGAAGCCCTTGGCCAACTGCGCACCAACGAGTTGGAGAAGAAGCGAAAATACTGCCAGAGGATCACGGACGTCGAGCGAGGTGCCTTCACTCCGTTGGTGTTTGCTACGAATGGCATGGCTGGGGCAGAGTGTGGAATGTTCCTGAAGCGGCTTGTTCAGCGCGTGGTGGAGAAGCACTCTGACCTACAGTACTCCGTCGTCATGCACCATCTTCGTGCCAAGATTGCCTTCTGCCTCCTCCGCTGGGCCGTAACCTGTCTGCGTGGATGCCGGGGAGCTCGGGGCGTACGCCGTGGCAATTCGTTTGTCACGGAGTGCAGGCTGCTCCGGTAGTGGCATGGGGCTGTGTGGCCGATCCTAAACGGATGTTGTGACGTAACGGACATATCTGTGTTTGAGCATGTCTTTGTTTTTTGTTTTGTTTTTTGTTTTGTTTTTTTGGTTCTACTTTTATAATAGTTTGTTTTGTTTTGTTTATCGGACAGATCGAAATAAGCATTCACACGCAGATAAATTATACATCCACCACCCTATTGGTTTATGATGTTTTTACACATATACCCCCAATAGGCTATTTATCAGACTCGAGTTTTCAACTTACACATTCCACATTCACCACTCAATCGGCTTTTGGTTTGTTCACACATACGTACCATACGCGATCTATTGGACTTGAGTTTTACCTTGTGTCCTTTTTTTGCAGTCAGCAGATTCTTTTGTTGGACATTGTTTATTGAGTTTCTTGTTGCTTTTGGTTTACGCATATGCGTCATTTGCCCGTAAAAGAGGCCTTACTACTACTACTACTACTACTACTACTACTACTACTACTACTACTACTACTACTACTACTACTACTACTACTACTACTACTACTACTACTACTACTACTACTACTACTACTACTACTACTACTACTACTACTACTACTACTACTACTACTACTACTACTACTACTACTACTACTACTACTACTACTACTACTACTACTACTACTACTACTACTACTACTACTACTACTACTACTACTACTACTACTACTACTACTACTACTACTACTACTACTACTACCCTATTGGTTTATGATGTTTTTACACATATACCCCCAATAGGCTATTTATCAGACTCGAGTTTTCAACTTACACATTCCACATTCACCACTCAATCGGCTTTTGGTTTGTTCACACATACGTACCATACGCGATCTATTGGACTTGAGTTTTACCTTGTGTCCTTTTTTGCAGTCAGCAGATTCTTTTGTTGGACATTGTTTATTGAGTTTCTTGTTGCTTTTGGTTTACGCATATGCGTCATTTGCCCGTAAAAGAGGCCTTACTACTACTACTACTACTACTACTACTACTACTACTACTACTACTACTACTACTACTACTACTACTACTACTACTACTACTACTACTACTACTACTACTACTACTACTACTACTACTACTACTACTACTACTACTACTACTACTACTACTACTACTACTACTACCACTACTACTACTACTACTACTACTACTACTACTACTACTACTACTACTACTACTACTACTACTACTACTACTACTACTACTACTACTACTACTACTACTACTACTACTACTACTACTACTACTACTTTAAATAACGTCAAATCAATTAGTAAATCCAATGTCAAATCCAATGTCAAATCCAATGTCAAAAGAAGAAAACTTTAAACTCAAAGTGAAAATTAAAGTAACAGGTCCCGTCATGTATGCAAGTCTAAGCCAATGTCAATATAAATTACCTGTCATGAATGTTATGAATGGATGTGCATGCATTGTGGAGAACTGTCCGTACACCTATCCAATTCAACAAATAGACAGACAAATGACAACAGAGTGAAGTACCTACATTGTACATACATCCTACACCGTACCATCGGCAGCGAGTCCACCCGGTGCCAGGCCGGCGCCTCAGCAGCCCCCTTGCCATGGCAACAGCTCATCGGCCACCCATCTGCCGGCACTCCACCAGGAAAGACGACTGGCGACGCCGCTGATACGAGGCCCGGCACCCGCAGAAACAGGTGACGGCCCACCAAAGTAAGCAAAATGAGATGCGTACCCGCAACCGGTTGATGAGGATGGAGTACGGGATATCGGTGTGACGCCTGGACAGGTATGTCGCCAACGTCGATAGAAATTTCGCGCACTCCGGTGCCGCCAGGCCCTGCGTCGTAAACACAAGCGGCGTAAATGACGCACGCTCGATGTTGACGATCCGTGGCCCATACTCGGCCTTCTTACGCCGCTCGTGAGACCTGAGCTGGCCAAGGACTTCTGAACGAGACAGCACAGACGCCTTAGGGTGGGTTACCCTAACATCAAAATAGGCGTCCTGCTGCCTTGTCCAGAAGCCCCTGGCTCGGATGTCCGCTCGGGCCTCGTCCTGGCGATTCAGCTGGCGTCCGGGTAGATCCTCCCCATGCATGGCCGCCAGCCTAGGCTCCTTTTCAACGTCCTGGGCGACATCAACCAACACCTCCGCGAGCAGATCACGGATGTTGTCGTGCCGCGCACCAGGATAGCCGCCGGTCGGGCATACAAACATGTGATCCCGCACGGCAGGCTGACCACACACACAGGTTGCCGCGGTGTCCCTGAGATCCAGGTCGTAACGGATACAGAGGGCGTCTCTGAAGTCATTACAATTCAGCACGGTGCCGTACCGGGACATCGGGTCCGCCGTCAGCCATGACGATATGCCAGGCTCACCCGCAATCTCGATTAACAACTGCTGCGGGGGCGATAGCTCACGAGAAACGGCAGCAGCCAGATCCGATGCCTGGCGGTCCCTCTCCCGCCGCATGGCAACAGCACGAGTCCGTGCGAGGGCAAGGGCAGCGAGGATGGGATGGTCATCCCCAGGCCGAGGATCTCGAGATGCTCCAATATTCTGAGGCTCAGTGCGAGAGCGATGGAGTAGATCCCGCATGGGCTCAGTCGCACGCAGGGCACGCTGGTGCTCATACTCTGCAACAACCGAGGCGATTGGCAACCCAATTCCACCACGTCGACAGGGCAGAGACAGCAAACGCCGCAGCGGGGAGTCGTCCGAGAAGTGATGGCCAGTGACAGCAGGTAACAACTTGTCAGTCACACTGCTGTCAATGGGTGCCAACACCCCCGGACCGCACTCCATGGCCCGTGATAGAAATTTCCACCTTGGCACCAGGGATCTTACGGCAACGGCGTAGCTGGCATGAGGCTGGGTAGTGGCGTACTCTCCACAGCGATTCATCTGAGCTGTAAGTCCCTGAACCCGCTGATCCAGAAACTCACGACGGAACTCGACTGTGCCAAAGGCACCACCCAGGCAACGAGCGCCGTCCGTCTGAATAGAGACGCCGGTATCCCGGAAAAGATCCCGGGCCTCCACCTCGACTTCCGGCTTCACAACCAGCACCGTCTTCGTGGGGTTGGGCAAGTACCCATACACCGGACCCAGGTTGCTGATGCTCCGCCAGTACTTGCGTAGAGCACGAAGACGTCCCAGTGCGGAATCGTCATCAGCATACCATAACTGCTCAGCATCTGGGACAAGCTCCTGCAGTCGATGGATAAGGGGCATGATGGCTAGTGCATACATAGCCATGGCAATTGGGTCGCCTTGGCATGTACCCTCACGAGATTGAACCTCACCACCACCCGTCACGAAAAGCCGGATCGGTTCTCGGTAGGTGTTTCCCACGATCAGTGACATAGCGGGACAAGTACGGGCGATGTTGTAAATAGCTGCTGAACGGTTAACGCTGTTAAAGGCATTGCTGGCGTCAACCAGCAATACGCCCTCCACATCATCCTGGGCGAAACGTGATGTTATGTGATGGACACCAACCTCACAGGCAGAGGGTACGCCTACACACAGCTGATGCGGCACGGTGATACCGACAACGTCCGTCTCCACAATCTGCATAATGGCTCGTGAGATGATCCGCCGGAATACTTCACCCACGGCAATGGGCCTAACCCCAGGGCGCTTGTCAAGGGGAATCAGTCTCGCAGCAGTGAAACCCTCCATCTCACCATTCGCTGTCCGCTCCGTACAGATCAGCCGGCCAGCAGCCGCCAGGGCGCTGCATAGTTGGTCTGAAGCAGCATCAAAGCACGTCGTCATTCGTCTCCACCCATCGGCATCGACACCGGATGGGCCAGAGGAACCCTGAACAACTCGGGAGACCTTCTTGATCCGATCGGCTGTAAGTCCAGCAAATATAGCTGCACGAGGCTGTACAGGGTCGCCAGCAACCTCACACTCCGGAACAAGGTCAGCAGGCGCAGGGTGCTTCTCCCTCAGGACATCCATGACCGTCCTGTCCCCTGTGGCGTCAACAACATCATCCAGTCGAAGAACTCCACCCCCAGCCTCATCGGAGAGACCACGGGCCGCTGAATGTAGTTTGCCATCAAAGACCAACTTGGCAAACTGGGTGTCGGGCATGCGCCTTTCATCCCCTACCGAACCTCCAACCCTGGGTTTCAGATGGGCCTGGATGCAGCGGGCCTCTGCGAGGAGTTCCTGAACCCGGCCAGCTCTCCACAACACCAGGCGCTCCCTCAGCACCTTGGCCAGGTCACTGCCGTTGCCAGAGCCCAAAGGCTTCTGGAGCAGTAAGTGACAGGCAACGGTGACCATTTTCCAGGCCATGGGGCGCCAGCCAGCTCCCTCCGCGAATCCACGGACAATACGGGCCAACTCCAGGACAAACTCTTTTCCCGACTTGCCATATGGCACGAGAAGGAGATTCCTCCTATAATGCACCACCTCATCGTAGATGGTACTGACGGCGGCATTCAGCGTCCCGGACGACCACGGATCACCACCGCCACCACCACCAGCACCAGAATCTGCAGTGCCAGGTGCATCAGAAGCAGCAGCGCCATCACGATCACTGAACTGATGGGTCGAGGCACCATTGGCATCCACACTGGGGACATCCACTGCCGCAATGGAGACAGCAGCAGCTGCAGCACCATCAACACACCCGGCGTGCGGTGGAGTGGAAGCGCTACGCACAGGGCCATCAATGGGTCTCAATCGGGGCGACAGTGCACGACGGCTACGACCACGGCGTCCCGGTACACGAGCCACCGGAGACCTGGAGGCCGATCCATCCGGAGCATGACTCCCGCCCCTTCCGACAGCGCCAGGTGATGAGCGGCGCCGCCTGCCCAAAAAGCCTGGCCTCTCAGGAGATCTATCCGAATGGAATGCTGGATTCGGATCTGCAACCGGCACAATCGGAATCAGCTGAGCATTGCTACTACTACTACTACTACTACTACTACTACTACTACTACTACTACTACTACTACTACTACTACTACTACTACTACTACTACTACTACTACTACTACTACTACTACTACTACTACTACTACTACTACTACTACTACTACTACTACTACTACTACTACTACTACTACTACTACTACTACTACTACTACTACTACTACTACTACTACT
>NC_088653.1:8400250-8445250 GCF_964019385.1 Sycon ciliatum | reverse complement strand
CTACTACTACTACTACTACTACTACTACTACTACTACTACTACTACTACTACTACTACTACTACTACTACTACTACTACTACTACTACTACTACTACTACTACTACTACTACTACTACTACTACTACTACTACTACTACTACTACTACTACTACTACTACTACTACTACTACTACTACTACTACTACTACTACTACTACTACTACTACTACTACTACTACTACTACTACTACTACTACTACTACTACTACTACTACTACTACTACTACTACTACTACTACTACTACTACTACTACTACTACTACTACTACTACTACTACTACTACTACTACTACTACTACTACTACTACTACTACTACTACTACTACTACTACTACTACTACTACTACTACTACCACTACCACTACCACTACCACTACCACTACCACTACCACTACCACTACCACTACCACTACCACTACCACTACCACTACTACTACTACTACTACTACTACTACTACTACTACTACTACTACTACTACTACTACTACTACTACTACTACTACTACTACTACTACTACTACTACTACTACTACTACTACTACTACTACTACTACTACTACTACTACTACTACTACTACTACTACTACTACTACTACTACTACTACTACTACTACTACTACTACTACTACTACTACTACTACTACTACTACTACTACTACTACTACTACTACTACTACTACTACTACTACTACTACTACTACTACTACTACTACTACTACTACTACTACTACTACTACTACTACTACTACTACTACTACTACTACTACTACTACTACTACTACTACTACTACTACTACTACTACTACTACTACTACTACTACTACTACTACTACTACTACTACTACTACTACTACTACTACTACTACTACTACTACTACTACTACTACTACTACTACTACTACTACTACTACTACTACTACTACTACTACTACTACTACTACTACTACTACTACTACTACTACTACTACTACTACTACTACTACTACTACTACTACTACTACTACTACTACTACTACTACTACTACTACTACTACTAC
This sequence comes from Sycon ciliatum, assembly GCF_964019385.1. Classification (NCBI taxonomy): domain Eukaryota; kingdom Metazoa; phylum Porifera; class Calcarea; order Leucosolenida; family Sycettidae; genus Sycon; species Sycon ciliatum. Next base: position 8,444,172 of record NC_088653.1, on the reverse strand, counting down.
TACTACTACTACTACTACTACTACTACTACTACTACTACTACTACTACTACTACTACTACTACTACTACTACTACTACTACTACTACTACTACTACTACTACTACTACTACTACTACTACTACTACTACTACTACTACTACTACTACTACTACTACTACTACTACTACTACTACTACTACTACTACTACTACTACTACTACTACTACTACTACTACTACTACTACTACTACTACTACTACTACTACTACTACTACTACTACTACTACTACTACTACTACTACTACTACTACTACTACTACTACTACTACTACTACTACTACTACTACTACTACTACTACTACTACTACTACTACTACTACTACTACTACTACTACTACTACTACTACTACTACTACTACTACTACTACTACTACTACTACTACTACTACTACTACTACTACTACTACTACTACTACTACTACTACTACTACTACTACTACTACTACTACTACTACTACTACTACTACTACTACTACTACTACTACTACTACTACTACTACTACTACTACTACTACTACTACTACTACTACTACTACTACTACTACTACTACTACTACTACTACTACTACTACTACTACTACTACTACTACTACTACTACTACTACTACTACTACTACTACTACTACTACTACTACTACTACTACTACTACTACTACTACTACTACTACTACTACTACTACTACTACTACTACTACTACTACTACTACTACTACTACTACTACTACTACTACTACTACTACTACTACTACTACTACTACTACTACTACTACTACTACTACTACTACTACTACTACTACTACTACTACTACTACTACTACTACTACTACTACTACTACTACTACTACTACTACTACTACTACTACTACTACTACTACTACTACTACATGACTTAATAATAGCCGTTTGGCATGGTACAATAACCTTTTTTTGTTTTATTTTTTATTTTTAATGGCTTTCTCTTCTTCCTCGGATGGTTTACAATTTGTATCACAATTATTTGTGGGTTCAGCAATAAAGGATGTGACTACTACTACTACTACTACTACTACTACTACTACTACTACTACTACTACTACTACTACTACTACTACTACTACTACTACTACTACTACTACTACTACTACTACTACTACTACTACTACAACTACTACTACTACTACTACTACTACTACTACTACTACTACTACTACTACTACTACTACTACTACTACTACTACTACTACTACTACTACTACTACTACTACTACTACTACTACTACTACTACTACTACTACTACTACTACATGACTTAATAATAGCCGTTTGGCATGGTACAATAACCTTTTTTTGTTTTATTTTTTATTTTTAATGGCTTTCTCTTCTTCCTCGGATGGTTTACAATTTGTATCACAATTATTTGTGGGTTCAGCAATAGAGGATGTGACTACTACTACTACTACTACTACTACTACTACTACTACTACTACTACTACTACTACTACTACTACTACTACTACTACTACTACTACTACTACTACTACTACTACTACTACTACTACTACTACTACTACTACTACTACTACTACTACTACTACTACTACTACTACTACTACTACTACTACTACTACTACTACTACTACTACTACTACTACTACTACTACTACTACTACTACTACTACTACTACTACTACTACTACTACTACTACTACTACTACTACTACTACTACTACTACTACTACTACTACTACTACTACTACTACTACTACTACTACTACTACTACTACTACTACTACTACTACTACTACTACTACTACTACTACTACTACTACTACTACTACTACTACTACTACTACTACTACTACTACTACTACTACTACTACTACTACTACTACTACTACTACTACTACTACTACTACTACTACTACTACTACTACTACTACTACTACTACTACTACTACTACTACTACTACTACTACTACTACTACTACTACTACTACTACTACTACTACTACTACTACTACTACTACTACTACTACTACTACTACTACTACTACTACTACTACTACTACTACTACTACTACTACTACTACTACTACTACTACTACTACTACTACTACTACTACTACTACTACTACTACTACTACTACTACTACTACTACTACTACTACTACTACTACTACTACTACTACTACTACTACTACTACTACTACTACTACTACTACTACTACTACTACTACTACTACTACTACTACTACTACTACTACTACTACTACTACTACTACTACTACTACTACTACTACTACTACTACTACTACTACTACTACTACTACTACTACTACTACTACTACTACTACTACTACTACTACTACTACTACTACTACTACTACTACTACTACTACTACTACTACTACTACTACTACTACTACTACTACTACTACTACTACTACTACTACTACTACTACTACTACTACTACTACTACTACTACTACTACTACTACTACTACTACTACTACTACTACTACTACTACTACTACTACTACTACTACTACTACTACTACTACTACTACTACTACTACTACTACTACTACTACTACTACTACTACTACTACTACTACTACTACTACTACTACTACTACTACTACTACTACTACTACTACTACTACTACTACTACTACTACTACTACTACTACTACTACTACTACTACTACTACTACTACTACTACTACTACTACTACTACTACTACTACTACTACTACTACTACTACTACTACTACTACTACTACTACTACTACTACTACTACTACTACTACTACTACTACTACTACTACTACTACTACTACTACTACTACTACTACTACTACTACTACTACTACTACTACTACTACTACTACTACTACTACTACTACTACTACTACTACTACTACTACTACTACTACTACTACTACTACTACTACTACTACTACTACTACTACTACTACTACTACTACTACTACTACTACTACTACTACTACTACTACTACTACTACTACTACTACTACTACTACTACTACTACTACTACTACTACTACTACTACTACTACTACTACTACTACTACTACTACTACTACTACTACTACTACTACTACTACTACTACTACTACTACTACTACTACTACTACTACTACTACTACTACTACTACTACTACTACTACTACTACTACTACTACTACTACTACTACTACTACTACTACTACTACTACTACTACTACTACTACTACTACTACTACTACTACTACTACTACTACTACTACTACTACTACTACTACTACTACTACTACTACTACTACTACTACTACTACTACTACTACTACTACTACTACTACTACTACTACTACTACTACTACTACTACTACTACTACTACTACTACTACTACTACTACTACTACTACTACTACTACTACTACTACTACTACTACTACTACTACTACTACTACTACTACTACTACTACTACTACTACTACTACTACTACTACTACTACTACTACTACTACTACTACTACTACTACTACTACTACTACTACTACTACTACTACTACTACTACTACTACTACTACTACTACTACTACTACTACTACTACTACTACTACTACTACTACTACTACTACTACTACTACTACTACTACTACTACTACTACTACTACTACTACTACTACTACTACTACTACTACTACTACTACTACTACTACTACTACTACTACTACTACTACTACTACTACTACTACTACTACTACTACTACTACTACTACTACTACTACTACTACTACTACTACTACTACTACTACTACTACTACTACTACTACTACTACTACTACTACTACTACTACTACTACTACTACTACTACTACTACTACTACTACTACTACTACTACTACTACTACTACTACTACTACTACTACTACTACTACTACTACTACTACTACTACTACTACTACTACTACTACTACTACTACTACTACTACTACTACTACTACTCGGAGGTCGGAGGTCGGAGGTCGGAGGTGGATGCACTTTTCAGTGCTCCCGTGTTCTTTGAATTTGAGTGCCCAGTGTGCATTTCCCTCGGTTCCTTGGCTTGCGGTGCTCGTCGATATCTAGCGTGCTAGCTATCTAGCCATCTAGCGTGCTAGCTATCTAGCCTGGTCATTATCCTTTCAGCGGTAGTCCCTTCAGTTAGGGACTTGGAGAGCATCGAGAGTTTTGCGAAATTTCTAGAATATTCTAGTCCCAGCCGTATTACAGTGCCAGCGTTGCCTTGCTGGTGTCGCAGCTCATTGCGCCCAGTGCTGGCGGGTGCCGTCGCACACACATCTCCAGCTTGTGGAGCGCGTCGGATCAGCTTTCTAATCAGCTTTCTCGCCATGGTTACCGTGTGCATGGGTACCGTGTGCACTGTGCAGTTGTGATCAATCTCTACTACTACTAGTACTACTCTAGCGCTCTGGTGGCATGTCACAGCCCGCTGGTGGATCGAAGCCATGCTGTGTGTGCAGCAAGTCGACTGGGAGCTGCCGTGGCTGCTCGTGTGCTGTGTCAGCCAGGGCCTGCGAGAGCTGCTACCCTGGTCGCGCGGGTAGGTGCCGCAATTTTGGTAATGCTCAGCTGGTTCCGATTGTGCCAGTTGCAGATCCGAATCCAGCATTCCATTCGGATAGATCTCCTGAGAGGCCAGGCTTTTTGGGCAGGCGGCGCCGCTCATCACCTGGCGCTGTCGGAAGGGGCAGGAGTCATGCTCGGGATGGGTCGGCCTCCAGGTCTCCGGTGGCTCGTGTACCGGGACGCATTGCGGCGATGAATGTCCCCAGCCGTGATTCCAGGGATCCCAGTTCGAGGGATGACAGTGCCCCAGTTTCGGAGCCTGTTCCGCGGCCTGGAGCCCCGGATGTGGCACCGCGCTCTGCTGTTGGATCAGAGCCGGTTTCTAACGCCCCTGGTGCACGTGGTTCTGTGCCGGATCCGGGACCGGATCCTGCTGCTGCTGCTGCTGCTGTTACTACTGAGTCTGTTCTCAGCGCATATGAGGAGGTCATCACGTGGCGTCGGAATCTATTTATTGTGCCACATGGAGCCGTGGGTCGGCGGTTTGTGGCTCTACTGGCTGACCTCATGCACTCGTTTGCTGTTGGTGGTGCAGCGCGCCGGCATGCCTGGGCGGCTGTGGTCGTGGCTTCCCAGTTGCTCCTACAGAAGCCATGTGCTACCCAGTACGGGGCTTCGGCACCGCACCTTGATCGTCGTCTCGGCCTATGGGAATCTGGGCGGATTGGTGAGCTGCTGCGCGAGGGACGGTGCCTCCAGGCACATTTGCCCCCTCTTCGGGACTCTGGGCCTCGGGAGGCAGATGGGCAAATTGATGATATGAGATTCAGCAAGCTGGTCTTCTCCGGCAGAATACAATCGGCCATTCGTCTCGCCTCATCAGCCTCGTCCGGTGGGGTATTGGCGATGGATGAGGTCATGGACGCCGACACTGGGAAGACCGTGAGAGATGCACTTCTCGAAAAGCACCCATCACCTGCTAGCCCTGACCCGAGCGTTCTGGTGGATGCGGCGGACAGGCCTGAATGTGATCCCATTCTGTTTGAGAGGCTGACACCCGCCTTGATTAAACGCGTCGCTCGCGAGATGTCTGGCTCATCCGGCCCGTCTGGCCTTGACGCAGAGGCTTGGCAGCGAATGCTGACATGCTACGGAGCTTGTTCGGACCGGCTGGCTTCTTCCATGGCGGAGACCGCCAGGCTTCTGTGCAGGGAGGATGTTGACCCGGATTCCTTGGCAGCCTTCACTGCGGCCCGGCTGATTCCGCTCAATAAGAACCCGGGCGTGCGGCCAATCGCAGTGGGTGAGGTGTTCCGTAGGATCGTCTGCAAGGCTGTCGCCCGAGTGATAGAGCCTGACATGCTCATGGTCACGGCTCCTCTGCAGCTGTGCGCGGGTGTCCCATCTGGCTGCGAGGCTGCGGTACATGCCATGGAGCACCTCTTTGAGCAACCAGCGACTGAGGCGATCCTACTGGTAGATGCAGGGAACGCTTTCAACTCGCTGAACCGTGCCGTCGCCATGCATAATGTACCCGTGGTCTGCCCGCCGCTTGGCCAGATCTTCCACAACACCTACCGTTCGCCAAGCCGATTGTTTGTTGCTGGTGGTGGCGAAGTGCTGTCGCGCGAGGGTACCTGTCAGGGCGATCCCTTGGCGATGGGAATATACGCTGTGGCCATAACGCCTCTCATACGCCGCTTGGGAGAGCTCTGCCCCGATATCGTGCAGGAGTGGTACGCTGACGACGATTCCGCCGCTGGCCGTGTCCGGTCTCTGTTGCGCTATTGGAACAGTGTGAAGGAGCTTGGCCCGGCCTACGGATATACCCCTAACCCAACAAAAACGGTGCTGCTGGTCAAGGAGGAGTGTTTGGAGGAGGCGTCCACCCTGTTCGCCGGCACCGGCATCAAAATCATCACCTCCGGTTGTCGATATCTGGGAGGAGTGCTCGGCACAGGAAGCTTCAAGGCCGCGTACCTTGAGGAGGCGGTATCCGCCTGGTGCAGGCAGGTGGTGAACCTGGTATCTGTGGCCCGTACTCAGCCTCATGCAGTTTACGCCACGCTGCAGGGTGTCTACTCCAAGTGGCGCTACGTGCTCCGAGTGGCATCCTGCCCGCCTGCGTTACTAGAGCGCCTGGATACCCTGGTCAACCGTGACCTGCTACCCCTCCTCTTGGGTCGGGAGGTGCCTGATGAGGCAAGCCTTCGGCGACTCCTCTCAGTGCCCACCCGCCTTGGAGGCCTAAACATCCCGATTCTGGCGGCTGAGGCGAAGCGGGAGTATTCCACTTCTGTTGCGGTGACGGAGCCGCTTGTACGTCTGATGGTCGGTGATGGTTCGGGGAGTGCCGTCCCCGATGGCGAGGAGGTGTCTTTGGCATCGCCTCAGAATCCACCCTTGTCGGTTGCTTCTGCTTCTGCTGCGTCCGTGCCCGATGGCGAGGAGGTGTCTTTAGCATCGCACCGGAATCCACCATTGTCGGTTGCTTCTGCTTCTGCTGCGTCTTCTGCTGCGTCCGTTCGTGATCCTCCTGGACCTGTGACCCGGCCAGAACCTGGGGTCCACACCACCCAGCCGGTTCGTGATAACCCGTCGGTCGCAGCCGTTACCGAGTCCCGCAAGCGAGCGGTCTCACGTCGCAAGGACAAGGAGAAGTCGCAGAAGGCACTAGTCGCGGCGTTGTATCCCGATCTGCCACCGCCTCAGAAATGCCTCACAGATATCGCCGGTGAGAAGGGCGTGTCGTCATGGCTGACGTGTGCCCCGCTTACTGAGCACCGGACAATCCTGAACAAGTCCGACTTTCGAGATGCGGTGTGCATACGCTATGGGTACCTGCCACTGGATGTCCCGTGCAAATGCGCTTGTGGAGCGGACACCACCCTACACCACTCGATGACGTGTCCACATGGGGGGTACCCGATAGCACGTCATGACGAAATCTGGGACACCCTGGCGGCTGTCCTTGGCGATGTCGTGCCAGACGTGGAGGTCGAGCCTAGACTGCTCCCTCTCGATGGCGAGGTGCTCGCCGGCCGGACCGCCAATCGCAGCGCTGAAGCTCGTTTGGACATCAGGGCCGGGGGTTTCTGGACAAGGCAGCAGGACGCTTTCTTTGATGTCAGGGTCACCCACCCTAAAGCGTCCCTGCTGTCGCGTTCGGAAGCCCTTGGCCAACTGCGTACCAGCGAGTTGGAGAAGAAGCGAAAATACTGCCAGAGGATCACGGACGTCGAGCGAGGTGCCTTCACTCCGTTGGTGTTTGCTACGAATGGCATGGCTGGGGCAGAGTGTGGAATGTTCCTGAAGCGGCTTGTTCAGCGCGTGGTGGAGAAGCACTCTGACCTACAGTACTCCGTCGTCATGCACCATCTTCGTGCCAGGATTGCCTTCTGCCTCCTCCGCTGGGCCGTAACCTGTCTGCGTGGATGCCGGGGAGCTCGGGGCGTACGCCGTGGCAATTCGTTTGTCACGGAGTGCAGGCTGCTCCGGTAGTGGCATGGGGCTGTGTGGCCGATCCTAAACGGATGTTGTGACGTAACGGACATATCTGTTTTTGAGCATGTCTTTTTTTTTCGTTTTTGTTTTTTTTGTTTTTTGTTTTTTTGGTTCTACTTTTATAATAGTTTGTTTTGTTTTGTTTATCGGACAGTTTGAAATAAGCATTCACACGCAGACAAATTATACATCCACCACCCTATTGGTTTATGATGTTTTTACACATATACCCCCAATAGGCTATTTATCAGACTCGAGTTTTCAACTTACACATTCCACATTCACCACTCAATCGGCTTTTGGTTTGTTCACACATACGTACCATACGCGATCTATTGGACTTGAGTTTTACCTTGTGTCCTTTTTTGCAGTCAGCAGATTCTTTTGTTGGACATTGTTTATTGAGTTTCTTGTTGCTTTTGGTTTACGCATATGCGTCATTTGCCCGTAAAAGAGGCCTTGTTACTACTACTACTACTACTACTACTACTACTACTACTACTACTACTACTACTACTACTACTACTACTACTACTACTACTACTACTACTACTACTACTACTACTACTACTACTACTACTACTACTACTACTACTACTACTACTACTACTACTACTACTACTACTACTACTACTACTACTACTACTACTACTACTACTACTACTACTACTACTACTACTACTACTACTACTACTACTACTACTACTACTACTACTACTACTACTACTACTACTACTACTACTACTACTACTACTACTACTACTACTACTACTACTACTACTACTACTACTACTACTACTACTACTACTACTACTACTACTACTACTACTACTACTACTACTACTACTACTACTACTACTACTACTACTACTACTACTACTACTACTACTACTACTACTACTACTACTACTACTACTACTACTACTACTACTACTACTACTACTACTACTACTACTACTACTACTACTACTACTACTACTACTACTACTACTACTACTACTACTACTACTACTACTACTACTACTACTACTACTACTACTACTACTACTACTACTACTACTACTACTACTACTCCTACTTGAGAACGGTTTTATTCACAACACCATGAAGTAAGAGTCAAAGCAAAAAGACAACCCAATTTCGGAATAAAATAGAACACTCAATTGAAATATAAAACTTTGAACTCAAAAGCTTCACACGAAATCATCACCTAATAACAATGCCTACGGGCATGCAAAGGCGAACGGTCAGAGCTCTGGCCGTGTCAGCAGAGCCGGCGGCAATAAGCTGCAAAGGGGCTCCCGACCCTGCGGCGAATGTAAGAGGCCCTGCAGCCCCTGAAGCACGTGACTGCCCATCGCAGCAGGCAAAATGAAACTCGGGTGCGTAACTCACCCATCACAGCAGAATATACCAAGTCTTTGTTTTTGTCTACAACGAGAGCAGCTAGCGACTTCAGAAATATAGAAGTTTCCTTGCCCGCCACACCCGAGGTCGAAAACACCAGTGGGGTGAATGATGCCCTCTCCACCTGGTTGACTCTGGCACCATACGCCGCCTTCTTCATTCTCTCATGTGTTCTCAGGTGGCTAAGGATTTCCGGACGAGACAGCAAGGACGGCCCAAGGTCAGTGACCCTTACATCAAAATAGGCGTCCTGCTGCCGCGACCAGAAACCCCTAGCCCGTATGTCCAGGCGTGCCTCTGGCTGACGATTCGCGGAGACGGCAGAGATGTCCTCACCGTGTAGCGGGAGCAGATGTGGCTCAACCTCCACATCGGGCAGTACCTCCTGCAGCACTCCCGCCAGGAGGTCCCGAAGCTCGTTATGGCGAGCCGACGGATAGCCGCCGGTCGGGCACGTGAGGGCGTGGTGGGTGGTCATGGACTTCCCACAGACACAATGATCACTTACACCGTCCAGTGGGAGACCATATCGTATGCATAGCGCATCTCTAAAATCCGACTTTTTCAGCACGGTGCGGTTTGTCCAAGACGGCTGTGCTGTTAACCATGTTGAGACGCCTTTCTCATCCGCTACTGCGAGCAGCTGCCGCTGGACAGGTGAAAGCCCCTCAGCCAGCTCCGTCTGCATCCGCCGGCATCCACCGATTTTTTCATGGCGCTTTTGTCGGGCGATGCCTCGTGCCTCGCCAACGGCTTCTTGAACAGGATTGGCCATGCCCTCTGCGATGGCCACGATGCTCTGCGTGTTTTGGTCCGGACTGATGGCTGGAGAGTCTCGGACGCTCACGTTACGGTGGGCGTCGATCAGGTTCACCATTGACGCCGTGATGGCAAGTGATGCTTGATGGTCTGCCTCTGCAGACTTTGCTACCATCGGGATAGCCAGGCCCCCGAATCTTGTCGGGAGGGACAGAAGCTTTCTCAGCGAGCTGTCAGCTGCCATTCCCTGGCCCAAAAGGGCAGGAAGAAAATGATCATCCAATGCCTCATCTAGAGGGGCCAGGGTGACAGAGTTTATCGATGAGGCTCTCAAATGATAGGACCATTTGGACGATAAGCCCTTTGTTAGCACAGTGTAGGCGGCCTGGGGTTGCATTTCGGCCATTGCAGTGAGATTCATCAGCTCCCGTCGCCAGTTGCTGACGTACCTGTCTCCGACACGATGGCAATAATCTTCATCGCCAATGATCCCACCAAGATATTGATGACCCGCCGCCGTGACGCAGACTCCCGTCCCCTGGAACACTTCCTCAGCCCGGTCCAGGTACTGAGGCTTCACCAGGAGAGTGGTCTTGGTGGGATTGGGATTGTATCCATACTTCTACTACTACTACTACTACTACTACTACTACTACTACTACTACTACTACTACTACTACTACTACTACTACTACTACTACTACTACTACTACTACTACTACTACTACTACTACTACTACTACTACTACTACTACTACTACTACTACTACTACTACTACTACTACTACTACTACTACTACTACTACTACTACTACTACTACTACTACTACTACTACTACTACTACTACTACTACTACTACTACTACTACTACTACTACTACTACTACTACTACTACTACTACTACTACTACTACTACTACTACTACTACTACTACTACTACTACTACTACTACTACTACTACTACTACTACTACTACTACTACTACTACTACTACTACTACTACTACTACTACTACTACTACTACTACTACTACTACTACTACTACTACTACTACTACTACTACTACTACTACTACTACTACTACTACTACTACTACTACTACTACTACTACTACTACTACTACTACTACTACTACTACTACTACTACTACTACTACTACTACTACTACTACTACTACTACTACTACTACTACTACTACTACTACTACTACTACTACTACTACTACTACTACTACTACTACTACTACTACTACTACTACTACTACTACTACTACTACTACTACTACTACTACTACTACTACTACTACTACTACTACTACTACTACTACTACTACTACTACTACTACTACTACTACTACTACTACTACTACTACTACTACTACTACTACTACTACTACTACTACTACTACTACTACTACTACTACTACTACTACTACTACTACTACTACTACTACTACTACTACTACTACTACTACTACTACTACTACTACTACTACTACTACTACTACTACTACTACTACTACTACTACTACTACTACTACTACTACTACTACTACTACTACTACTACTACTACTACTACTACTACTACTACTACTACTACTACTACTACTACTACTACTACTACTACTACTACTACTACTACTACTACTACTACTACTACTACTACTACTACTACTACTACTACTACTACTACTACTACTACTACTACTACTACTACTACTACTACTACTACTACTACTACTACTACTACTACTACTACTACTACTACTACTACTACTACTACTACTACTACTACTACTACTACTACTACTACTACTACTACTACTACTACTACTACTACTACTACTACTACTACTACTACTACTACTACTACTACTACTACTACTACTACTACTACTACTACTACTACTACTACTACTACTACTACTACTACTACTACTACTACTACTACTACTACTACTACTACTACTACTACTACTACTACTACTACTACTACTACTACTACTACTACTACTACTACTACTACTACTACTACTACTACTACTACTACTACTACTACTACTACTACTACTACTACTACTACTACTACTACTACTACTACTACTACTACTACTACTACTACTACTACTACTACTACTACTACTACTACTACTACTACTACTACTACTACTACTACTACTACTACTACTACTACTACTACTACTACTACTACTACTACTACTACTACTACTACTACTACTACTACTACTACTACTACTACTACTACTACTACTACTACTACTACTACTACTACTACTACTACTACTACTACTACTACTACTACTACTACTACTACTACTACTACTACTACTACTACTACTACTACTACTACTACTACTACTACTACTACTACTACTACTACTACTACTACTACTACTACTACTACTACTACTACTACTACTACTACTACTACTACTACTACTACTACTACTACTACTACTACTACTACTACTACTACTACTACTACTACTACTACTACTACTACTACTACTACTACTACTACTACTACTACTACTACTACTACTACTACTACTACTACTACTACTACTACTACTACTACTACTACTACTACTACTACTACTACTACTACTACTACTACTACTACTACTACTACTACTACTACTACTACTACTACTACTACTACTACTACTACTACTACTACTACTACTACTACTACTACTACTACTACTACTACTACTACTACTACTACTACTACTACTACTACTACTACTACTACTACTACTACTACTACTACTACTACTGCTACTGCTACTACTACTACTACTACTACTACTACTACTACTACTACTACTACTACTACTACTACTACTACTACTACTACTACTACTACTACTACTACTACTACTACTACTACTACTACTACTACTACTACTACTACTACTACTACTACTACTACTACTACTACTACTACTACTACTACTACTACTACTACTACTACTACTACTACTACTACTACTACTACTACTACTACTACTACTACTACTACTACTACTGCGCGGAGGCCTTCGGTTAATTTCAATATCTTCCTTTTTGGCCGGCTTTCCAAGTTGCGCTATTGTGAATAATGATCTGCTTTGATAGTAGTGACTGCTAATAATTGCCTGGATTTGACTCGAGTTTGGATTTTTCTTCCATCATCTTTCCGATCATATAATCATGGATTTTCAATAAAGTTCTTTGACTACTACTACTACTACTACTACTACTACTACTACTACTACTACTACTACTACTACTACTACTACTACTACTACTACTACTACTACTACTACTACTACTACTACTACTACTACTACTACTACTACTACTACTACTACTACTACTACTACTACTACTACTACTACTACTACTACTACTACTACTACTACTACTACTACTACTACTACTACTACTACTACTACTACTACTACTACTACTACTACTACTACTACTACTACTACTACTACTACTACTACTACTACTACTACTACTACTACTACTACTACTACTACTACTACTACTACTACTACTACTACTACTACTACTACTACTACTACTACTACTACTACTACTACTACTACTACTACTACTACTACTACTACTACTACTACTACTACTACTACTACTACTACTACTACTACTACTACTACTACTACTACTACTACTACTACTACTACTACTACTACTACTACTACTACTACTACTACTACTACTACTACTACTACTACTACTACTACTACTACTACTACTACTACTACTACTACTACTACTACTACTACTACTACTACTACTACTACTACTACTACTACTACTACTACTACTACTACTACTACTACTACTACTACTACTACTACTACTACTACTACTACTACTACTACTACTACTACTACTACTACTACTACTACTACTACTACTACTACTACTACTACTACTACTACTACTACTACTACTACTACTACTACTACTACTACTACTACTACTACTACTACTACTACTACTACTACTACTACTACTACTACTACTACTACTACTACTACTACTACTACTACTACTACTACTACTACTACTACTACTACTACTACTACTACTACTACTACTACTACTACTACTACTACTACTACTACTACTACTACTACTACTACTACTACTACTACTACTACTACTACTACTACTACTACTACTACTACTACTACTACTACTACTACTACTACTACTACTACTACTACTACTACTACTACTACTACTACTACTACTACTACTACTACTACTACTACTACTACTACTACTACTACTACTACTACTACTACTACTACTACTACTACTACTACTACTACTACTACTACTACTACTACTACTACTACTACTACTACTACTACTACTACTACTACTACTACTACTACTACTACTACTACTACTACTAAAGACAGCCTGCAGCGCACATATGCAACATGGTGTGCATAGGGCATGCTGGAATCAGCCCTGGCAAGCAAGCCGCAGAGGCGCTTAACCTTTCGCATTAAGGGGAGGCAACACCAGAAGCTGACAACACCAGCCAAAAAAGGCCAGGTTCGCCCCTTGTAAATTGTTCTGACGATGGGTGACTGGCCCGAAAGGTCATAATTTTTTTTGACATCACAATGCAAGGAATTTTTCATCCCTCGAGATTTTGAATAGCATCTGAACAGAGAGGTTGTCAGTTGAAAACCCCTTTTCTTTATAACTTATTATACTCTAGAATCTATGAAAGCGCCTAGAATATAATTACATTGTAAACAAATTTATCATTTTAAAGAATAGAAAGTGAAATTGTTCGAATAGGCGACGTGGAGACAAGATCTTTATTAAAGCAATAAGCAGAATTCGCGAATGAGACTTTTTAATACTTACTGCATTTGAGTTGGAGATAAGAGAGAGGAGGCTGGGGATGGAGGAATGGAAACTTGACAACATGGGATATCGTCAGAGTTTGGCGGGTATAGCAAAAAGATTGAGTTGAAGTGTGTCTTGTTTGAGGTTTCGAATATGCATGTAAAGTTCAATCCTTGAACTTTGTTACTTATTTCGAGCACACACACACACCCAACGTGCGAAAGCATTCTATTTTGACTTCACTTGTTGGCTGCTCCCAGCTGTGCGCTGTCAGGACTGCGGGGTGGAGGCGGGCATACATGCTATGCAGGAGGCGTTTGCTCGAGAAGAGACTGATGGAATTCTGATGGCAGACGCGACAAATGCTTTCAATCGCCTGAATCGCAGTGTCTGCCTTCGGAATGTTCAACATCTTTGCCCGCCTCTGGCCACTGTTTCAATTAACACCTACAGCACACCTGCATGCCTATATGTCGACGGTGATTGCATCTTGTCGGAGGAGGGAACAACCCAGGGAGACCCTCTGGCAATGTACATGTATGCCGTTGGCATGATGCCTCTCGTGCACAAAGCTGAACAAGCCGGGACTATCCAGTCTTGGTTTGCAGATGATTCCGCAGCGGCGAGTGTGTTGCGTAGGCTCCGTCGTTGGTGGGACATCTTGGCAAGCGATGGCCCAGCTTATGGATATTTCCCAAATGCATCAAAATCGATTCTGGTAGTGAAGGAGCGTTGCTTTCGTGAGGCAGTTGAGCTGTTCAGCGACACCAGTGTCGTCATTACGTGTAATGGAGCTCGGTACCTGGGGGCAGCCATCGGCTCAGCTGACTTCAAGGAGAACTTTGTATCGACTAAGGTCCAGGAGTGGGCTGATGAGCTAACTCGATTGGCTGGTTTCGCTCGCTCGCAGCCCCAGGCAGCATATTATGCATATGTCTCGGGCTTGAGAAGTCGCTGGGCTTTCCTATGCCGCGTTCAGTCCATTTCTCCGTCCCAGTTCCAGCCATTTGAGGACCTGATAAGCACGACGCTTATACCAGCAATGACGGGTCGGCCACCGCCTGGCACAGTGTTGAGGGAAGTACTCGCAATGCCCTGTCGTTTGGGTGGCCGAGGCCTGGTCAGCCCGATGACTTTGTGCTCCCAGTATGAGTCGTCTGTCGCCATCACAGCATCTCTCTCCCGGCGTATCGTGGATCGTGTTTCTGATATTGGGAATTCTCTGATTGGCATCCAGCGGGAGAAGGCGAAGAGTAAGAAGGAACTACGTCATAGCCAGGCGGAGTCGGCACGGCATATCAGCAATGATGCGTCGGACGCCTTGCGACACATCATTGTCCTCGCCCGTGAACCTGGCGCCTCGAGTTGGCTGACTTGCCGTCCATTGAAAAAGTATGGCTTTTCACTGAGCAAAGCTGAGTTCATGGACGGCTTGTGCCTCCGTTATGATTGGATGCCTCCGAGGTTACCAACTCATTGCTCTTGTGGACGGGACAATGGTATTGACCATGCCTTGTCATGTCCCCTTGGTGGTTTACCATTATCCGCCATAATGAGATCCGGGATGCGACAGCCTCGCTCCTTCAAGAGACCTGTCACAATGACTCCATCGAGCCACTGCTGCAGCCACTCACTGGAGAGAGAATGAGATGTTTTTACTAAACGCCATGCGGTGCATACAGGTCTGCTATTGTGGAGGAGCATGCGCGGCTTGATGTAGCGGTCAGTGGTTTGTGGGGCAGTCGTTTTGAGCGTACTTTACTTGATATACGGGTTTTGAATCCTCATGCACGCTCAAATCGATCTGCAACACACACCACTGTCTATTGGCGCCATGAAAAAGAAAAGCGACGATGCTATGAAGAGAGAGTGAGAGAGGTGGAGCATGCGACGTTCATGCCTGTTGTGCTGTCGGCAAGTGGTGGCATGGGAAGAGCGGCGACATCACTCTATCGCCGAATCGCGTTTTTGAGAGCGGAAAGGAGGAAGGAGCAGTACTCCCACGTAATATCTTACATCAGATGTCGTCTTTCATTTGCCCTGTTGCGATCATGCATCATGTGTTTGCGGGGTTCACGGGGTCTTTTCCGTGAGTGATCGGTTCGGCGTCCAGAGTCTGCTGAGCTGGTTGTTGCTGAGGCCCACGTTGCTCGCATGTGAGAATCTATAAATTGCAGAAAATTATTTTTATTATAAATACTGGACAAGGATATTATGGAGTTGGCTTTATTTCACTCACGTTGTCATGACATGAGGTAAGAACCCCATCACCGGGCCAAAAGAGACCAAGGGTAATGAGAGAAAAAAATAGATAAATGGCCAACGCAATGCAGACCGAAGCAAAAAGGATTGTAAAAACCAAAGCAAAAATATTGAAAGCCGACGCAGAAACTGAGAGACGGACAGAAATAAGCAGAACGATGGAGGAGGCCAGGACATATTCGAATACAAAAAGATGGAGGAGGACAGGACATATTCGAACACAAAAAGAGTAATCACAAAAATGGACTACCAGTACAGGAATAGACCTGTAGAAATAGAGGAATTATTATTATTAGTCTTTATTCCACTCCAAATTGAAAATAAAAATAAAAATTGGAGGTATTACACTAACTCACCGGACTTATCATAGCCAAAGGTAAGCAGCGCGGAATAATATATGGAAAAAAGTAAGGTAGAGAGAGAGGAAGGGAGAAAGGCGCATGTACCATCACAGGCATTAAAGCTCAGAGGTATCATGGCAACAGGTATTGCAGAAAGGGGAGCATCAGAAGTTGGCGAAAAATTCAGGCCGGCAAAGCTCATCACTGGGCACAACTTCCAATGCGCACCCACAGAAAGATCAAATACGAATACCCACAGAAATACCACAGTGTTTCAATTACAAACTAAAACGAATACAATAACATACAGAGCATAAAAAGCCCACCAGGGACAGCGAAGAGCCCTATGCTGCACCCAAAACAGATCTTAGAATGGCCATCGAGCCAAGGATAGCAGCCTGCTGCAGTTCATGAAGGTGCCGCTCTTCTCCACATAGCTGCTTAATTGAGGTAGCCGCTTCCTTCGTCAGACCACCAAGAGCACCAACTATGATGGGCACTATGGACACTGCCTCTCGCTGCCAAATCTGCCCAATTTCCACTGCGAGGGGCAAGTACTTCGCTCTCTTTTCAGCATGTTTTAGTGTTACTCTATGATCCAGTGGCACACTGACATCAATAAGTTGGACTGACTTGCCATCGTCCCACACAAGATCCGGCCGATTTGCTCCAACCATCCTATCTGTAGGGATTGGCATTTCCCACATTAACTTACGGCCTTCACTATCCTCGACGTAGTGTGGCAAGTGGCCAGGGGGAGCAGGAGATACCAGTCTGTAGCGATGACAGAGTGCCCGGTAGACTATAGCGGCAAGACGATTATGGCGAGTAATGTATGCCGTCCGTGCCAACACGGGGCAGCATGCCAAAATATGGTCAACAGTCTCCCCCGGACCTCCACACAAACGGCACACGCCCACCACGGAAGTGTCGCCAATAACCGATCTTTGGTAGTTCCTGGTATTAACCACCTGATCCTGAGCAGCAAATACGGATGACTCAGTGGATGGACGCAATGTTGGAGACTTTAAGAAGTTGAATGAGAGAGGCATGTCCAATACACCGCCACTCCTCTGCCAATAGCGACCATGCAGGGGCTTCTGCCGCAGAGAAGCTTGGGTGGAGGTTCTGATAGCAGACTTAACAACGTCAGTTGTTGCACCTCCGATGTCCAGGATGTTGAAGTGCTCCATTGCCGTGGCCGCCCGGGAGATGATCGACTTTGTAGGCGGAAGATTTTCATGATGAGCATGCAGCGCAGCAATCAGCGGCAGGTCAGAGTGCGCCTGGAGATACCTAGACAGGCGGGTGTATTTCCTCTCCAGCAGGTGCTCAACCGATACAATCCCTCGGCCGCCCTCAGATCTTGGCAGGTGAAAGCGGATGGTGGAAGATCGTGGGTGGTGTGCTCCCACTGCGCGGAGCGCACTTCGGACATTCCTGTCGAAGGTTGCAATAGCATCCTTCGTCCATGGCACAATACACAAGCCATACGACAGCTCTGGGATGACATAAGAGTTAATAGCACGAGAGAGGTTGCAGGCGTTGAGAGATGTGTGGGTCACCAGCCGCAATCGCCTCCTGAACTCTTTGGTGGTGGCCACCTTAACAGACTGTTCCGCCATGCCAAAACACTCCCTTATGCCAAGGTAGGCATACACGGAGCCGTCCGCCAAGGAGGCAATGCTGGAGGCTTGATCTAATGTGACAGTTGCTGGCTGATCTGGATCAACAGCACCATGTGGGCACACAAGCTTAGCACACTTTGCTGGAGAAAGCTCCATTCCAATGGATTTCCCAACGCACGATACTATGTTGATCATTGAGTTAAGCTGCTTACTGGTTGCGGCCATCAGCTTCACATCATCCATGTACCATAAGTGGGATACGGTTGTTGTCCGCTGAAGTCCGCACGCATATCAAAAGCCACTTCTGCTGAGTTCACCTGATATTGGATTCAATCCAAGACAGAAGAGCAGAGGGGATAACGAGTCACCTTGGAAAATGCCTCGCCGGATCGGTATTGCATAACTCATGTCAGTTCCCAAGCGCAGCCGGGTACGCCACTGCGATGAGAGCACAGACAAGAGCGAAGTGATCTTGGGGTGGAATTTGTACAGACGTGTGACTTCGATTAGCCACTCCTGCGATAGGCTGTCGAACGCTTTCCTAAAATCCAACCAAGCCATTGCCAAGGTGCGGTGATGACGCCTAGCATCCTGGGTAATCATAGCATTGATCAGCAGCTGGTCAGTGCAGCCTCCTCGGTTACGAGTACAGCCAGTTTGTTCATGGGCCAGAATGTCATTGGTCTGGATATGGATCCACATCAACTCACCAATCACGGAGGTGAATAGCTTGTACATGGCTGGCAGACAGGTGATTGGTCGCCAATTCTGCGGCTTGGTTAGGTCTCCTTTCTTTGGGATCATGACCGTCTGGCCCAGTGAAAACCATGCTGGGGCATCCAGCTCACCATCCAGAAGCAGCTGGAAATTTCGAAGTAGAGCTGGATGGAGAGCAGTAAATTTTTTGATCCAGAATGGCGGGATCTGGTCACAACCAGGAGCACGCCAGTGTGGCATCTTGGAGGTCGCAGCAGACATAAGGTCAGCAGTAATGACAGCAGATTCCTGGGCATGGATGGCCTCTGCGTACGTGCCTTCACGCTGGATCCAGGCATTATTATTATTATTATTATTATTATTATTATTATTATTATTAACTGGTTTGAGGGAAAGAGACAAACGGGAAAAGTCTGAAGAAAAATTGACTGTCACCACCAGGACTCGAACCAGGGACCCTCGCTTGTAGCCAGCGATGCTCTAACCACTGAGCTATGGTGTAGTCGTCATCCAAGCAGAGACCGTTCAACGTTCTCTTCAGACTTCGTAACTCACACTTCCTGTGAATCCACACAGGCGGGTGGGACGCAGCCCTCACTGTAACCCACACACTTCACGTACAAACTAGCACGCGGGAGCCCCAAGTCATAAAATATTAACTGGTTTGAGGGAAAGAGACAAACGGGAAAAGTCTGAAGAAAAAATTGACTGTCACCACCAGAACTCGAACCAGGGACCCTTGCTTGTAGCCAGCGATGCTCTAACCACTGAGCTATGGTGTAGTCGTCATCCAAGCAGAGACCGTTCAACGTTCTCTTCAGACTTCGTAACTCACACTTCCTGTGAATCCACACAGGCGGGTGGGACGCAGCCCTCACTGTAACCCACACACTTCACGTACAAACTAGCACGCGGGGAGCCCCAAGTCATAAAATATTAACTGGTTTGAGGGAAAGAGACAAACGGGAAAAGTCATTATTATTATTACATGTATATTATTAAAAAGCTTCCATGGAGATAAAAATGTAATTAACGCAATAAATAGAGTAAGTTGCGCACTCAGTACAAACACCATAAGCAAAACTAGTTTTCATGTAAATAACTAAGCTTGTTCCTAACCGTTTTCGTCGCCATCTCATTAGAGGATTACTGGCAAATCAACAATAGCTCTTAACTCAATATATATACGCACAATGCAAGTAATAATTTAGACCCTAACTAGCGCGAGAAAATGAGAGCTGAAAGAAACATTACATCAATCAACGATATCAGGTGGCAACAGATGCGATAAATTCACCACTAGAAAGTAACCATGCAACCACAAACGAGAACTGATCTAAATTCACAAACAATTTCAACGTAAACAAATTCTTTTTATTTATTTTTATTTACATGAAAACAAGTTTTGCTAATGGTGTTTGTACTGAGTGCGCAGCTTACTCTATTTAGTGCGTTGATTATTATTATTATTACTATTTATTCTTCTTTTACCAGGGAATTCCCAACAGGCGTCAGCGCCTTTTTACAGGGAAACCTAGGTATAATTTGATGGATGTGCGAAATTCAGCTGGTGAACTAGACATGCGGCAAGCGGGTGGAAGTGTATTCCACCTGGCAGCGCCCAAATAAGAAATTGCACTAAAGCCATGTCGGGTGTTAGCGGGGGGGGGCAGAACAAGAGCAGCAGAGACTTGGCCACGGGCGGTGGCTGCAGTGCGAGCACCATGGGCGCGCAAGGTAAAGCGGTCTCGCAGAAGAGCACTAGCAAGTCCATTCAGGCAGCGGTAAACAAATACATAGGTTTTAAAGTTGAGGCGTTTCTCAAGGGCGTACAAGTTATTGAATAAAACTGTCAGTGACTGTTTACATTTTACAATCTCCGTTTTGTCTCTTTCCCTCAAACCAGTTAATAATCTACGTTTTATTATTTTTATTATTATTGTAAAGCTTTCCTTTTGATCTTGTCTCTTAGTGTTGTGACCTTTCCACAATATTGTGTTGCATTGTTTAAAATATTAAAAAATGTATGTCACATTGTGTAAAAACATTTGACTTCACTTCTTGGGAACATAAACAACAAGAACAAAGAAATGTATATGAATACTCAACGAGAAAACAACAATTGTAATATGGCAATAAGGAGGAGGAGCTGAAGAAGTGACATTTAGATTACTTTCTTAAACCATGTTCAGTGATGGAGACATGTTGTACGAAAACTTGTTCGAAACTTGTTCGAAACATCTTTTTTCATCGCATTTTCCTTACATGTATTTCTCCTTACCTTTTTAGATTGTTTTCATATCGTCTTCATCACTTAAAATTGTTTAATAAAGTAATCCAAATGTCACTTCAGCTTGTCCTCCTTATTGCCATAATTAAAATGCAAATCAGTCCAGCTTATCAGAACTGGATGGAAGGTGCTAGAAGCAGTAGAAGGGGAGAGAAGTGTGCAGAACCGGATGTGTACTAGTGGTAAGCGGATTATGCCGGCATAACATTTGTCATAATCAGGTCCTTTGTGAGAAGGAGCATAAAATGGAATCCGAAAAACAAGGGAAGATGCCCAATGAGGCTGTTAAATACACACCTGCTATTGAAGGACCATGCATAGCGCTTCTTGTCGATTCGGAATAATATTTTAGCAGCCACCATAGGACATCGCCCAAACGTTCAGCGTTTGCTTGTGAATTTGGTATTCCTCTTGCATACTTTTATCTTGTACTTCCACAAAGCTCCCAGTCCACATAATGACAATGATCTGTGTAATTTTTTCATGACGATTACCTATTCTTTTGGTCTTTTTGGTGAAGCATGTAAAAGCATAATTGGCTGTTTTCTCGAGCATCCTGCGAGCATCATCTGGTCATTTTCGGAGCATGATCCGCTTACCCCTAATGTGTATAATACGGTGACAAGCTGGACCACATAGGTGGGGTGATCATGAACTCGTGTCATGTGCAGGTGAGCCATACATTGATGGAGTGTCATGCGATGGCGCAGCAAGGTACCAGGTGACTGTGCAATAATTAGAAGCAGCACGTAAAACTCATGTGTAGCACATGCAACAATACAAG
Organism: Sycon ciliatum; assembly: GCF_964019385.1. NCBI lineage: Eukaryota > Metazoa > Porifera > Calcarea > Leucosolenida > Sycettidae > Sycon > Sycon ciliatum. The sequence continues at coordinate 8,420,977 of NC_088653.1, read as the reverse complement.
TCATGTACATGATTCCCCAGAAGCCAGCAAGACACACGCACTATCGGTTTCAGGCTTTTTTGCGCCGCTGTAGGCATTTCTGTAAGGTTTAATCAAGAGCATCATTAAAAGGGCCCATAAGTTACTAGGAATGGGTTTGCTCCCACATTGGAGCTAAAAAATCATCGCCGAAGTCGCAACCACTATTTCGTAACTTGTCATGACTAACAGTCCACCAAGGTAGGCCTTGACCAAAATTAATGTGCTTGCGCATATTTCCGCATATGTTGTGACACAGTTCATAAAAGGCATATTGAGCGACAAAGGGAATATTGGAATTAAGCCAGCATATAATTCAAATATTCTGAAGAAATTGAGGACAAAACATCCATGTTATGGACAAAATGCGTTCAGAAATGCCTTTTATGGATGAATTTGGAACGGTTGAGGCGTTTGCTACATTTCCCCATGAATGAACATATCGCTACGGTTGCTGGGGACACACACCGGCCATACTTTTCTGCATGTGTTTTGATTTGCACCATAAGCATGATAGCCGTGAAGCCAATGAATATTCCAAGGTTGTAACTTTACTGAAATGATCAACACTTTCTGCTTATGTCGAGCATATTTTGGCATATTTTGGCATATCTTTTTGTATATCTTGCTAAGCCTTTGGCATGTTGTGGCCGTTTTCCCTGATATGCGACGAGCATAATATGCTCTTTTTCAGCATATTTTGGTCGAGGCCTACACCAAGGTAATGAGATCTCATACTGCAGACAGTGCGACGGCAAGGCACAAAACTGACCAAGTCATTGCGACATTCGTCGACCTCACACCTAGCTCCAACACAAACACATCTACGAAGTGCAAACCAACAACCGTCCTAAAACTTGGAATGAGCTAAATTGGAGCTAGGATGAGCCAGTGTGAGCTACTGGAGCTAGGTGGCCGGTCGTCGAATGTCTCATTATCCTGGTCAAAGTTGTGCCTTGTTGTCGCACTTATTGATTGTATACGAGTGGCCATCCGAGTTTAAAGTGCGTGATTGCTTTCTTAATCAAGACCTGCCTTAATTAGCTAACGAAGAGCATGATTGCATTCGTATTTTCAATTTGCTCTTCTGCCACAACTTGTGGCCAGGCACAAGGGGCAACATGGATGCGGATAATGGTGTTTCTTGACACTTGTGCCAGTTGTTGTGAGACTTATCCACTGACCTCCACCCTTAGGCGCCACATCTACCGCTAGAGTTTATCGAGTGTTTAATAACGGCCGTCATGAGTTCCATTCGGGAACAGGAACGATAATTTACTTGCCGATATTTACTTCTCTCACTGCAGCCGTGGTGTGCAGTGGAGTGTTTCCATCAACATTCAATGGCAACATCCGTCTTTACCCGAACAATGATTATTATCAATATGCCTATCTCAAGGTTACCGTACAGTATAGCTGCTACACTGGCTTTCACATTTCTGGCCAAGCAAACAACAAAACAAAGCTTAACGTTACGTGTGGTCAGAGTGGTGAATGGTCATACCAGCCTGACCAAATACAATGTGAAGGTAAGACGGCAATACAAGGGCAGTGTGTTTATGTCGTTCTTATTTTGTCAGAAGACTTGCTTTCGTAGGCACCCAAAGGCCATTAGGCTAATCCTGGACATGTGTTGCAGTTAGCCTGTCTACGAGCATTGTGTATTGGTACTTGAAGTATGTTATCCACGAGGTGTGTGCTCAGAAGAATAGTGTACCGGCATTGACACCTTTTAGTTGTTTGGCGTTAATCCCCACCAACGTGTTGGGAATGTGACTTATTGTTCAATCAATCAACATATTTAGTCATTTCCACCTATGTGGTATATTTCACACGCTCCAGAGCACTTTCTCCACCTTCCGGGATTGCAATAACTTTACCCTATTTAGTTGCTGTTCGATCTTTTTCTCACATTCCTGTATCACTTTCTGAAGAAAAGGAAACAAAAGGGTTTGATTTCAGAACCTTCGTTCTACAAGGCTGGGGTAGATTTTTTCCTTTTCAAAATAGCCACAAACCATCATGGTGCAAACACCGGCAAAAACGCACAGGGATACACATATGGATGGCAGCCGAAGCAGCAGAGGCAAGGCAAGAGCAGCTAAACCGAGAAAGCGTCTTGGTATCATCACTGCTCATGCGTGCCAAACAGACAAATACGAATATAGAAAAACATTAGCAGGAGCACTACAGAGCAAGTGAGAATTTAAGGTGGCAGGACAGTCACGCAATATGTAGATTAGGAAGGAAAGTTATAATTATTATTATTATTCATTCATATTTTACTCGGACAGTCCCCACAGACCTATGGTCTTCTTACAGGGCGTCCAAGTTGAGGTGCAGGCACACAATCCATTGACAGCATACGTCCAGCAGCAGGCATGAATACGAATGCGCACACATACATGCACACACACACACACACACACACACACACCTCACCTCAGACTTGCCCATCGCGGAAGCGATGATAGCGAACAGCTATGTTATACATAGCAACTTGTGCTGCGATTACACCATTCAACAGCTTGCAAGGCTGATGAATTGACCGCCCCTAATTTTAGCCTGGTATCCACCACACAGCTTTTTTTCTTTTCTTTTTTAGTGTTTATTTGAATTCGGATAGCTTAACAGTACAGAAGTACAACTACAAAGAGTACCGAATAAAAGGTCCCGAGAGCGGGAAAGCAAAAAGAAAGAAAACAAAAAACAAAAAACAGCAACATCAATTTACTGATAATGCACATTACTTGAAAGCAAATCACAACAATGATTTTAAAAGAGTTAAGCTGTCTTTTAGCCAAATAGCCAATTTGACGCGGAAATCTGCGATAGTAGTGCAGGACTTCAGGTCATCAGGTAATTGAAGTGGCTTTTTCTGGCCAGTGAATCCGTATTTTTCATTTTCCATTTTTTTACACACACACGCCACACCACATACTCCGGCATACACTGGCTGTTGGTAACCTCCCAGGAGAAGGAAAGAAGAGTTAGGAGAATGAGAAAGAGAAGAAAGACGTGTGCGACCATAATCGTCGGGAATTGAACCCGCAACCTCTCGATTGGAACACACACACATACATACATACATACATACACACGCATACCCACACACACACACACCCACCCACACACACACACACACACACACACACACACACACACACACACACGTGCAAGCATACACACACACTCACACACATACACACACATACACATGGCAGGCATGCACACGCGTGTAGACACAATGTGAAGTTACAGCTGGTCATTTGTCCGCACCCAGTTACCCAGGCGCAAGAACCGGCTTACACCACACTTGAACGACTGGAGTTTCTTCTTCTTGGGTTGACCTAGGAGGTGTTAGCAGGGCAGCCGATTCCATAGGTCCAGGACAGCTTCGGGGAAAGACCGGCGGGCATTGTTAAGAGCATTGACCAGAACATCAGACTGGAGTTGATAGAATTGAATTGCGTCACGGTATACACTACTTCCGAAACTTAAACCTCGTCAAACTTGTCCTGTAACGTTTTAGGAGTTTCCGTCAATCCAAGTAAAAATCACAAAACACACACACACACACACACATAATTATACAGCTGTCTAAAGTCCCTAGGCTGCTTACAGTGCTCAATGCCCACTGGACAAAGCAAATAATACAAATAGTACACAGCAATGAATCAAAAAAGTCTCATTCCGCTGTTACTCCGAGTTTCGTGTCAGAACACTTCATCAGACAGCATATGACCAAGACTAACAATCACTAGAATATATATACGGAGAAGGGGAGAAGGGGGCAAAGGTGATGGAGGTACATTTCAATAGCGCGAGGAAAAGGGATGACAAAATCAGCGTGATTATAAGAGGAAAAAGATGTTGAGAGTGTAGAGCATAGCCAGGGTAGAGAAACAGCGCGATTTTCTGGCAACACATCAGTACAGATTTGTGCTGCATTGTTACACATCAAATTGTGACCTAGGGTGGTAAAAAAGGTGATGGGGATTGTGTTGTGGGAATCACTCACGCCAGGCAAGGGGGTGACTACCACACCCGCCAAGGCATCGGAAAACTGGCGACAGAAGCCAAGATCCGCCAAAGCGCGTGAGCCATGAGCCCTGGGGAGTGCTCACCATTCCCGCGCCCCGCGGACCCCAGCCCCGACCGCCACCTCCCCCGCCCCGACGGGCAAAACAGCCACCCCCATTATATATATATATATATATCCGCACATCCACATGTACACATGAAACATATCCACACACAAGCGCGCCCACAAACCTGCACACACACATACACGAACAAACCTGCACTCACACACACGCGCACAAACCGGCACACACACATACACGCACAAACCTGCACTCACACATACACGCACAAACCTGCACTCACACACACGTGCAAAAACCCTGCACTCACACACACACGCACACACACACACACACACACACATGCGCACAACAACCATCTCAACGATTTCTAGCAAAATTGCTTACCACCACAATGCAGCGCAAGACCAGCCATTCGTACACTTCTGCAAATCATCAGCCACACCGTAGTTATTAACGCAGTTTGGGCCAGACTGAAACTGTTTTCCACAGATGCTGTGCTTCAGACATTACCAGACGTGGAATGCTCGATTCCACTCTCATTTCTTTCTATGAAGTGTGTGGATGTTTCATGGGAGTATGTTGGTGCTCCTCCTGTAAATTGAGAGTCTCCGTCGGATTGACTCTAACACGACCTATTATAACATAATAATTATTATGGTGGTATACTTACCACTACGCAAACATGCGATGGCATTCTGCTGCCACTGACTGTATTGCATGGTGTACAAATGTATCATGCTTGAATCCATTATCGCACAGCACAGTGAGTTCAAATAAACTGCTGCCGCCAGAAGGCGTTTCCATTATGTATTTCAAGTGATAATACTTCATTTACTTTCGTACTGAGTCAGTTGCTGGGTTTGCTTTTGCAGCATCATCTTGTGGAATACCGAAAATCGAAAACTCAGTGCATGTCAACTACACCAGCATCACGTTCAAAAGCAACGCGTCGGTGAGGTGTAGCTATGGCTTCTACTGGTCACTCAGCAAATCCGAGGATGAACGTCACGGAAAAATCAACTGCTTGGATAATTACAGCTGGTCAGAGGGCTCATGTATCGGTAAGATTTATTTATTTATTCATTTATTCAACATCTTATGGCTTCCAATGGCAGCCAAAACGGGAAGATGTGGGTGATAGCCAACCATGGTAAAAGAAGGAGAAGATTATATACATGAAAAGGAAACAGCCGAAAAGTTATATTGATTTAATTTATTATTATTATGGTGAACTCAGTCATCAGCAGGCCCTCAGATTCACTTTAAATTCTTTCAATGATGCAGAAGTCTTCACTGAGTCGGGAAGTTGTACAGGTACAAGTTGCACAGAAGCCCTGGAAGAATGGCGATCTTGTGAATTGTGTTGACTTGGCCTTGGGAAGAGACACTTTGTTTCTGGTTGAGCGGCCTGAAACAAACCAGTTATAAGGCTTTATACGTTCAGGAACACAACCCAAGAGCATTCGATGAACCAATATACAGAGGCAAGTTAGTCGGCGTTGCTCTAACGGAGTAGTCTGAGCTAATATGTACAACTCATTGGAGGGAAAGGAAGGTTTATTCGAGAACACATTTTTTAGAACTTTCTTATGAACGTAAATTACCCCTAGGTGTTTGTGCTCCTTTACCATCTGAATTTCTGTGGGTGAATGGGGAAAGGTAAACTTAAACATTGAGGCAGAATCTTTTAGAAACAGTACTCTGGTTTTTGAAGCGTTTGCCTGAAGCCTCCAACTGGACATCCAGGTGACAATCATATTTATCGCGTCTTGCAACTCTGACTCAAGCTGTTTGACAGTTTTACAGTGGCGCAAAGCAGCTGTATCGTCAGCAAACAATGACATTCCAGAAACATGACTTGGTAGATCATTAACATACAAAACAAAAAGCAATGGTCCAAGAATTGAGTCCTAAGGCACCCCCGACAGCACGGATAGCTTTGGAGAGTCTGCTCCCGACACGGACACAAACTGGCTTCTATCCATGGAAACTTCCCTTTTCTGACAGACAAATTAAATATAAGACATAAAAGATATGATAATGATGGTGCTAGAGCCTTTAAAACAACTTCATTGGAGATGCCGTCCATACCAGGCGATTTGTTAAGCTTAAGCTTCGCAATAGCTTTGCGCACTCCAGCTGTGGTTATTATCGGAGCACGAAATGCATTCGGGAGGCAAGGGTGTTGGTCTAAGGACGGCAATGGTATGCGTGGGTCGTCAACAACCGCCACTGATGCAAATTGCTCGTTCAAAGCTGCAGCTTTAGCTGCAGGGTCTGCTGCCAACTTTCCATTTGATGCGAGGTCAGGTATCCCAGGGCTATTTCCCGAAGATCTCTGCATGCGAATGAATTGATGCAATGAAGGGTGATTACTGGTATCGGAAATCAGGACCTGCAGCTTTCGGATATACTCCCGGTGACATTTCCGGGACAGCGACCTCACAATATTTCGTTGCTTTTATACAGATATTTGTTGACAGGACTTGGGTACTTCCTACTCCGACTGAGAAGTTCCGCCTTGTGACGGATAGCACCTTTCAATTCCGCATTAATCCAGGGCGGAAGTTGTTTCGACAGGCGTGATCTCCCTGTATCCCTGATGGAGCAACACTCATAGTGCTGGACACTAATGTGCTGCGTAAAGATGCGGTCTAGAACAGTCTGAATATTTGCAAGTGATTCGTCCACATCTGACAAAACAACCGTATGCCAGGCAACTGCCGCTAGATCATCATTAATACCCGCCAACATGGTAGGTGTCACTCTCTTAAAATTGTACTTACGGGCAGAAGATGACTGCACCCAATCCCTGGATGAAGCACAAGAGGGAAGCGGGTCCATGGGGATATCAAACTGGCATGAAACGAGGAGGTGATCCGATGCACCCAGAGCACAGGCTGTGTCTATGGACGACACTAGTTGGCTACGATTGCTGAAGATGAGGTCCAAGCATGCCTGGTTGCCTGAAGGTGCGGTGTGCGTGTTTGTGGCGACCAGTTGTTGAAGACCAAAGGAGCCAAACTCTCGTTGTATTGCAGCACCAGCAGGGCATGTATGGTCTGTTGAGCACCAGAGGCTGTTTTTTTCATTCAAATCTCCAGCAATGATGACGTGAGAGGACGATACAGGAATCATCCTGAGAGAATCACCAATCATGTCGCAGTAGCCAGTTATGTCCAAGCTCCTGGTTGAAGGCGGTCGATACGTACAGCAAACGACAATTGGTTCAAAACGCTTGACCTGGGCGTGAGCTGGACCCATACAGCCTAACACATAGGACGGAGTAGATCCGGGCGATATCGTATGGATATAGAACGGTGTTCTAGAACAAGGATTGCAACACCACCGTATGCCCGGGAGGTGGTGCCAGACTTTGAATTGAACGGCAGTTTGTTGTATACAATAGGAGCTTCTCGAAGCTAGTCTCCTTCACTTGCTCGGCTGGTTGCCGCAGAGGAGCATACGGCCTGGCATTGGGGTTAAGGTTAGAACAGACACAGGATTCGGGGAAGAAGAAGAATGGAGCTGCATGTGGGTTCAACGAAGCCACGGAAGGAGAGAGCAGTCACTGAGCAGCGATGTCCGCAGACACCCCCACCCCGTCACTGAACCTCCATGGCCGAACAGCATGCTGAATAGTCTCCGGCCAGAAACAGTCACTCATCACCCGATTGGTGGTCTCCTCAGGTACGGTTAGTCTTGCGTAGAAGGTGCCAAAGTACCGCGATGTGGCTACGGAGCATGCAAGCACCTCTACATCTCGCTCTTCACACCAGTTGACAATAGATGTCGCCTCACAGCCAGGAGTGATATTGCCGATGAAGAAAACCTTCCTCCGGGTTCGCACAGCTCCGGTTAGCACGTTCGGAGAGGTATTAACGGGTGTGGGCTTTTGATAGGCAGAAGTGACAGTCCTGGTCAGGGCCTGATTACGGGTGGTTGAAGCGGCAGCAGTCTGGGCTGTGTCAAACTTGTTGCGATGTCGCCGCCGATTGACATCCCGCCAACGGGAAGCAGTAGAACTACCGGGCCCAGGACCAGTGCGAACAGAGTCAGGACGAGGAGATGCAGCACCAGAAGCACAAGAACCCACCGTCCCCTGCAGAACAGCGCTATACGGAGGCTGAACTCGAGAGCGGGACTCCACCGGCAGAGGCCTAGAAATGGCTGGGGGTGGTGAGGAAGCAGGCTCCTGCGCATGAATACGATGACCAGCCTTTACGGCAATTTCAAATAATTATGGGAGAGCTTGTTCCATGATTGATGAACTTATGACGATCCGCAGAGCATCAGTGTAGTAACTGCTAATATACTAGTATGCAGTCTCCGATTTCCATTACTACTCGCGCATTTAATTTTTACTGGTTGTACAAAAATCACATCGCGTGCTTAACAATGGTTGGAATTAATCATGAGCTTGGCGATACATCGGAGATAATATCCTGTCCGACTTGACTTGATGAAAACAGGAGAATAAAATGTCAACAATTTCAACATGATGAGATCATCAAACCATTGCTTTGTTTCTAGATATTTTCCTTCCCACATTTAGATTATAAGTACACTGTACTCCGGGAGTTGTTGGGAATGGCTATGCATATTTCTCAGCTACCCTGAATTTGAAGGTTTTCGGCTGGAAGACTTCCTTGGATTTCCTTTGGTATAGTTCCAGCTTTGGCTCACAAGATTGTCTCCAGTTAATCTTTTTTGATTTGCTTTGTCATCTGATTTCTAGCGTACAGCTAAGCCTTGGTGATGACAGTAGAGCTGAACGACGTTGATAGTATGTTTTTTGATGATGGGTTCCGAATGTCCTAAAATGCGCCAGTCGCTCCGTTTATTCATCGAGTGAATCAAATAAATTTCAGCATTACCATTATTTTGGTTCTGATGTCTTTGCGACCGTCTATGAAGTTGGACATTATACTTTTGAGGCAAAGAATTAAGACAAATCAAAAACAAAACAAAAGATACAAAATAATTATGTTAACTGCACTCTTGATCCTCCAACATGCGCAATGTGCCCGTGTTGATATTGGTGATAATCTTCAAGGCTATTCATTGAATGAGGTACATGTTCTTTACGAGTAATGTTTCACTTTGCTGGAATTTGGTTCATGCTAGGCGTTACTTGCGACAGTCATCAGGTGCCCAATGCGACTCCCAACATTACAACAAATGTATCCCACCCAGAGAGGTTTCCTATTCACTGCAACCTCGGCTATGTGTTCTCTGGGATCGGCGTTGCAGGAGTGTCATCTCCTACAGCATATGGCCACCTGTCCTGCCAAGCCAACAAAACGTGGAATGGTGAATGTATCGGTGAGTATATTCGACAATCCTATCCTCAGGGTGAACGTTTGGAATTTAATGGAGTTTTAAGACCAACGCAATTCACTAGAAGTCATAGTGCTTCTGAATAATTCAAGTGAATTGCATCGGCCTCAAATCATAATATTCTTCTTGAGTTGCACATAACGTTCTGTCAATTCAGGCTGGTCCTGTTTGTCTCCTCTCACTATCACTTATGAAATGATCCATGAACATGAGCTCGCGTTTGTCAAGGAGTTGATAGATGGTGATGCTGCGATTGGGTTGTACATCTGTTACAGCAGGGCTGTATGATCTTAGGGTTTGTTTCCACTTTAACTGCGGGACTAAGGATAATTAATTTCTTATGATGATGCTGATGCTGGAGGATGGTCGCTAAGAGACAGAGAATTTCCGATTTCAACTCGGATGGTGAGCCAATTAAATTATGGTGAAAAAGGAGAAGGACAAAATGTTACGAGTTTGTCCACCAACGTAACCAGATCTTATACAGTCAGCGAGTGCGACAAAATGGCACAAAACTGACTGCAAGGAGTACTGAGACATTCGGCGACCTGACACCTACTACTACTTGTGGAACTACTTGTTATTGTACATAACTAGTCCATCATATTTACACGATAGTGGAGTTTAGTAGGATGTTGACGTTTCGGTTTGTCACAATTCGCCTTGGCTTAGCTTTCTCTTTCTACGTTTATTACATAAACTTGAGCCTCCCAAGTTGGGTGGTCTGTTGCTTTGCGTCGTCGAGTTGTAGTAAGGCCGGTATGTCCAATAGTCTTATTTTGAAGTACTGGTTTCGTCATCATCCATTAACTTTGGGCATTATTTGTTGCCATGATGCGTAGCTCGTGCTCTTCTTCATTGCGCTTTCCTTCCCCTCTTGGCACTTTCCGAACCTGAGCCTTCCAAGTTGGAAGGTTGTTGGTTTGCGCCTTGGAGAAGTGTTGGAGCTAGGTGTCAGGTCGCCGAATGTCTCAGTACTCCTTGTCAGTGTTGTGCCATTTTGTCGCACTTGCTGACTGTAGAAGATCGGGTTACGTTGGTGGACAGTTAGTCATAACTCGTAACATTTTGTCCTTCTCCTTTTCACAATAATTTCCGATTTCCTCGCTTAGCACTCATTTTTGGATATGCTGTGTGTTCTGCCGCAGTGCCAAGCCTGCACGGTATCTTTCAACTAAACTAGATGATCATGATCCTTCGAAAATAGTGGTATGCTCACATCTTTACCCAGCTCATTATGACTTGCGATGTTTCAAATATGTTAGCGGCCGTCGTGAGTTCCTTTGGGAACAGAGACGGAAATTTTCTTCTTTCGTTAAACCATTCTTCTTTCTTCCCTGCTCAGACTACGATGAATGCCTGTATAATAATCACACCTGTCATCAGCATGCTTCATGCAGTAACATCATTGGATCTTTCGAATGCGCGTGCAACTCTGGGTTCGCTGGAGATGGGCAAACCATTTGTGAGTACATGCTTGAATGTTGGTTGTGCAAGATCTGTGAAACTATCCTGCAGTGCATCTGTTTTGAATTTACACGAATTTTATGGTACTTGAGGTACAGCCGTGGTTGGCTTTAAAAACCCTGCAATCGCCACGCAAAGTGGTCGTTGGCTGCCCCAGCCATGTATTGCTTGGAACGAGAGAGCTTGGAAGCTCAGGACCCTACGCTATGCTTTTATGCTTTTTTTGCCTAGCTCATCGTACATGTTATAAGAACTGATGGAATTGTCTTTTTCCGTTGATTGGCCACATCACTGTATTGCAAAAACGTTTCAATCGGTTTGAATATTATGAGTTAGGCAAAAGTATTTGCAGAATTTATTGCGGATTGTTATTTCTCTAATAATCATCTACTTTTGTTTTGCTCCTTCTTTAATTTTTATCTCCTTATATTGTAAATCAACAAATTTTGGCCGATGAGAAATAGAAACCTCTCGATTAGAGAGGTTAAGATGCACGTTATTTCCGACGTGACGCGCAGTTTCACGTCAAATCACCCCATGTGCAGTATGTCTGCAAGCGCACAAGCTCCATCCTTGGGGCTCTTCAAGCCCACTGTAGACATCTTCCTCTTTCTTGCAAACGCTTGTTTTATCGTTGCTATATATTGCCCTTACTTGACTACTGTGATACTGCTTGGTCTGGCATAACTACTACTGTATTGAACAAGCTAGAAACCCATAACCGCATGCTCCTTAAAATCTTATTTAGCAAAGATCGTCGCTTTCCCTCCGCTAGTCTTTACGAAATTGCCAAGATCAGTCCCCTTTCCACTCGACATAAGTACCACCTCTGTGTTCTCATACATAAAATATTACTAAATAAAATACCCTTGCATATGCAGGCTTATAATTGGTTCTCCGAAACACGGAACACCCGGAACTCACTCAGTCTCCCACGCGCTGCCTCCACCCTATTCACTAGATCCCCGATCTTTGCTGGCTATGTGTTTTGGGCAACATTACCAACGCAGGCCAAGACCAGCACGTCGATGGATAATTTTGTTGCTAAAATCTCTGCTCAATTATAGGTTTCATGTATATCCTGCTGGTTTGTCTCCTCCTTTGCCTTCTTTGCCTCTTATTTGTATTCTTTTATCTGTTTTACTGCTGTGGTTGGCTTTCACCCTTGTCTCAGTTTTATTGGCCGTCATCATGATGTGCCATGAGATAATGATATAAATACAAAATACAAAATTTGAAATCGATCGGTATTTTTGCGCTCACATGCATCCATTGCTCAATCATGCATCATTTGCCTATATGACAAACGTTGGCCTGCGATTTACTTTGGCCGGTTGGTACCAAGCGGCGAAATCAGCGAAATTAAATCGCCAGCGAACATTAGTTGATTTTAATACAGGAATCGGATTTTCTGGCCTTTTTGTAGTAATACATGTACATAATCATTGACCTGTTGAGCCAATGACGACGCCGAATGCATGGTTGCCTGTGGAGCACATTACATAACTTTACAGTCTCCTAAAATACGTATCCTGTCCGACGGCAAAAGAGGCTGCAGATTTAGTTTTTCTTCGCGTCGACGGGATGTCTGCGACGCGAAAGTTCAGCTCGCGTTATTTGGCTCGCACGTCGAAAAAATCAACGCGAGTGACCTGATGCTCACGTCGAAATTTGGACATTACATAACTTTACACTCTCCTATATAAATACGTATCCTGTTCGACGGCAAAAGAGGCTGCAGATTTAGTTTTTCTGCGCGTCGACGGGATGTCTGTCCTGACGTTTACTGGGACCGGCGCTGACTCTGCCGATCAAGGACGTTCTGGACTCGACGGGATGTCTGTCCTGACGTTTCCTGGGACCGGCTTAGACTCTGCCGATCACGGGCGTTCTGGACTCAACGGGATGTCTGTCCTGACGTTGCCTGGTACCGCCGGACTCTACCGATCACGGGCGTTCTAGAGTCGACGGGATCTCTCTTCCGACGTTTCCTGTGACCGGCACTGAATCGCTCGTTCACGCTTATTTTGGCGACGACGGGATCTCTCTTCCAAAGTATGTTTATGCTGACGCATCCTATCACCTAATCGGCGTCTATTCTAATTTAATTTCCTCCTCGTCTCCCTATTTCTTTCCAAATCCCCCTCTACATCAGGGAGTCGTATGCATAATACGACGAATATTGGTACGGTACGGGACAGATACAGGAGCCCGCACTGGACAGTGGACAGCTGTTATGTACAATCCTGTAGAGCCTTTGTAGTCACAGATACGGGACAGATACGGGACAGATACGGGATAGCGCCAGGCATGACACAAACAAACAAACAAACAAACAAACACACACACAAATACCAAATTAAAGCTGTGTGGACCCTGGCTAGCGCCAGACGTTACTGAAGTAACGTCTTCTGCATTATTATTATTATTATTTATTATTATTTTGCTTGTTCGCGTTGGCATCAACCTGCATAAAGCAGGTATATAGCCTTCGCTTAAGCTGCCATAAAAAGAAAGCTCATCCTAAGCGAGAGGGCTAGAGGGAAATATAACGATAACGAGATACAGAATACAAAGAAATCCAATGAGTTCAACGTACAATTCAAAACAAGAAAGAAAGGAAAGAAAAACAGAGCCGAATCTACCGATTGATCCATCAATCGACAAAGGGGACTAATCCGTTAGTGTTGCAAAGTAGAAGCTGATTATAGTTGCAGATCTCCAGGCCAGGGCCAGCATATTGCCGATTCTGGATAGGTCTCCGCAGCATTTGATGTGGTAATTATCATAATGTTTGATAAAATTGTTAGAGTATCTAGTATCTAGAGTACCGAGTATCTAGTATCTAGAGTATCTAGTGTAATTGTATCCGTTATTATTGTTAAGGGTATCTAGTGTAATTGTATCCGTTATTATTGTTAAGGGTATCTAGTGTAATTGTATAACTTCAGCCATTACACACAGCACACATTAGTTCTTCTGCATAGCTACGGGAATAAACCTAAATAATCTATGTGGAGATAATAATTTTCATATAGCTATGAATAGGATGAAGGCCGCAGACATCGCGCAACTACGTTACTTGTTTGACATGTATTACCGTGTATTTTATAACAAAAATATTATTAAAAACCCAGAATCGATTTTCTTGTTGCTATCATCGGTGGGAAAAAATACGGAACTAGGGACACAACCAAAGAAACTGAAGTTAAGTACTGTAAATAGAAAGGTGTTAGAAATAACAACAAAATACAAGTGCAATAAAACCACTAGAGGAATCGCAAAAAGGAAACAAGATTACGTAACCAAAGGTGAGAAGGCACTGAACGAAGTGTTAACCTACGAATACAACTTCAGTGCAACAACGTGCTCCTTCTGCTTACGTATTTTTTCCCAATGATGATAGGAACAAGAAAATCGATTCTGGGTTTTTAATAATATTTTTGTTATAAAATTCACGGTAATACATGTCAAACAAATAACGTAGTTGCGTGATGTCTGCAGCCTTCATCCTATTCATAGCTATAATAAACCTAAAACTATAATAAACGTAAAATAGAGAGAAATACACCATGAAGCAAGCTATAAAGCAGCTATGAGCTTCCATGATGGCTCTGCGAGGCTATAGAGGTCGCCGATATGTTGTTTGTTGTTGTTGTTGTTTTTTATTTGAATTCGCAATACGATATGTTGACACTGTGGACACCAGCGTTCCCGCAGTTCTTTCAGCCGCTGAACTTGGCTGCCCAATGAAATAATTCATAACACTATCAAAATTATAAAAGGTTTCTTAATTTTTTATATAACCGACGAGGAGACAACAGTCGTAAAATAGCAATGAAAAATATCAATTGTGCACTCATAATCATGTATAAACAATTAAAATGAAACAATTCCAGAACGTTTTCGTGTGACCATCATCAGTGGAACATCGTCACATAGTAAGAATCACTAAAACAACCAGTTATATAGCTAGAGTAACATGAAAAGAAGCGTGAGAATGCAGCACAGCTAGCGGTTATGCATAACGCGTGTAGTGTGAACCTTTGCAGTGTATCTGAGAATGGTAGCAGTAGATGAATGTGGCAGCTGTGAGTGCGTGTGAACAAAAACTGGTGAGTGTGTATTATTTAAAAAGTGTGAGTGCTACAACATTTTCTTTTTGCTTGCATAGAACAGGGTCACGTGTGCGAATATATACAGCTTCCAGCACCTGCAACTGCTTAAAGAAACGCGCGCGACAAATAACACTAAACCAGGAATCATCAAACAACTTACGACAATCCGGACTGGACACCAAATGCTTGTAGATGGCAGACTTGCTCTTGTCGATGTCGAACTCCTCCTCGTCCGTATCACTCTCATCCTCCACTTCCTGCTCCCGCTCACCCTTGCTTTCCTCCTGACCATCCTGTTCATCCCCATCATCATCCTCCATCTCCATCTCCTCATGCCATCGCTTCTTTCTCCTTGACGTGTTCACTGCTACGCCCGTACTTTCACCTGCCACTACTGGTTCCGCCTTCTCCATTTTTCTCAGTCGTGTCTCCGCTAGTCTCTGGCTTCTCCTCAGATTCGTTTTTCCTCCATTTTCATTTCGTTCTCCTGGTGATCTTTCCGTTACCGCCGTCAGGTTTGTTAACGAACGATCGTCCGGTGGTCTCCCATGCCGTGTTGTTGTCGTCAAGAGTGACACCAGATTCGTGTGTTGCGCTACTGTTGAGTCCTGTTGAGTCCGGTGTTGTATCCGTTTCCGTATGCGTTATGCATAACCGCTAGCTGTGCTGCATTCTCACGCTTCTTTTCATGTTACTCTAGCTATATAACTGGTTGTTTTAGTGATTCTTACTATGTGACGATGTTCCACTGATGATGGTCACACGAAAACGTTCTGGAATTGTTTCATTTTAATTGTTTATACATGATTATGAGTGCACAATTGATATTTTTCATTGCTATTTTAATTTTTTATGTTCTTTATTTTCATCGTATGATCGCATTGATTGTCCGCGATAAAACGTTTTGTGTTGATACAGATCCTCCCTCATTATAACGAGTCCGGTTAGTACATAAACCCCGTTAGTAAATAGAAATCTGAAATCCCCTGGCGAAACGTGGTCTATACGTATATGTTATCGCATGGTTGCAAGGGCCTTATGGCATATTATTGCCCCGAGAGGTTAGCCCGAGGGCCGTAGGCCCGAGGGCTAACCTCTAGGGGCAATAATATGCCATAAGGCCCGCAGCAACCATGCGATAACAAATTTATCACATGGCCCACAGAGCAGATCATTGGGCTGCTGTTGAAATTAGCCCAAATGCCAACACATTATGACCACAATGTATATTGATGTGCTATCATTATCAAAACAGGAAAAATGAAGATATTTCTCCCACACCCTAACAAAAAGGTCTGCTACAGGCCATCAGAGAGTATACAGTACTGAAAGACGGAGACAGAAAAAAAGTGCCGGCACCGCATCGTCATAGCAATAGACATGGCAACGACAACAAATACAGCAGAATCATAATTTCAGTTGAAAAATTAAGAGTGCTACCGCAAAGAGTTTCTTCATGTTAACATGTGTATCAGGAAGTTGTCAAATACAGTACTGCAACAAGTGCAAGTATTTGACGACTCCCTGGTGTGTAATTCTGAGGACAATTTTTCTCTTCTTTTTTTCAGCTCCAGATAGCTGTATTTTTCATTGCAAAACATTCCTGAATTGTTGTGTTTGTTGTTCAAGCAAAGGTGAAGGCAGAAGACAGATGAGCCTGGTAAGAGTTTTGCGTGGCACATGAAGACCACACACAGGCAGTGACTTTGCGAGGATCTGAAAACGCACGACGCTGAGTTGAATTTGTGTTATTTCAAATAATTGTTTGTGATCACAGTACCACTTCGAGCAGAACTGAATCTTATCCAAAAGCTTATCGACGGTCAGGCTGCCAACATGACTGAACAAATGATCCCTGCAAGCACCACACGGCAGACGTCCGAGGCCATATCCATTGCCGGGATGTCCATCTCCAAAAAGAATTCCATCTTCGTCTCAATGCTACACTGCGACTCGTCGGAGTCGTACATTCTACAGAGTCGTCGTAGTCACGCGAGGAAAGCTGAGATCGCCACTTTCGACCACGCGTTCACATGTCACACTGCGCCGTACAGTCATTATGGTCACCATGCCCACCATGTTCACATCCCGTAGATTTCACGCCTACAGTCTCAGTCAGGGTTGTCACTGACGACGGGCTTTGGACGCGGGCGTTGGACTGATTTATTGCCCGCTCATACAGACCGGTGATTGGCCCGATCCAAGGAAACACTCACGTGACATGCGATAAAACTGTTTACAGGCCCGGTTACAACATAATCCGTTAGTACATAAAATTCGTTATAACGACCCTTTGCCCAGGTCCCCGGAGTGCCGAATCCTCAGTATAAGATAATATTGACCATGCAGGATCAAGGCCAACCACTTAGGTTAAAGCAGACAGACGAAACGTATTATATCTATGTATTCGTGAATATGGACGATCCTTTGCATCCAAGGAAGAGTTATGTTGGAGATTTTCAATTATCTTATAACGAGTTGAAGCATCTATGATTTATGTTGTATCGAGGGTAGCACCGGTAAGTACGAAGTAGTGCCTATTTCACCATTAGCTGCAAGTCCTGCTGCAAGATAAGTCTCATTATAAGATAACTTTTCGATGGCCCAGAGATTATCAACTAACGAGGGAGGACCTGTACCTAGTTATGAAGCAATTATCCACGACTGTAACAAGGTAATATGCAGTCAGAAAGTGCGATGACAGAGCACAAAACCGACAGGCTACTGAGACATTCAACGACCTAAGTTCCATTGTGTTTTTCCTCTGTTTTACATTAATAGCTGGCTTAGTACTCGAGTTAAACTAAACTAAGCCATAATCAATCATCCTTAGGTGGAGTTGTCGGGGTTATCCAGGTACAGATGTATTTCCAACCACTTTTTGAGCTACGTCACTCACCCTTCTCTCAAGGTTTGGAGACTCCACTGTAGCCAATAGTTGAATCCATACATCCTGTACACACACCTTGTACACACTCTCTCTAACGGTCTCTAGGCTACACTGCAATTGATATACATTAGCTCAAATTTTCGGGCATGGCCCATCATCAGGAATGATTTCATAATTGTATTTCGCAGTAAATCCACTGATACAGATCAAGCGAAACAATTTGAGCCACGGCATATGCACATGTCTGATCCCTATTAACCAGGTTCCTACACTTTCTCCTGCCGGCCACTTTCATGTTTGAACTGGTTCTGTGTAGTCTATGTATGTACACACACTATGTGTTTCGAATTCCATCGTGGTATTCAAAAGTAATGGCAGTGAGGTGAATTTTATTGTCTTCTCCTAGTTCCTAGTCATGATGAAGACATAGCACCTTGTTAGTTAATAGCCATTGCATTTTTTAATGATGTTCATTCTCTCCAGGCAACACAAAGTTCAGCATTCCATCACCCGATACCACCAGAGCAATTGTCATCTTCGAGAAAACCAGCTCAAACAGTCCCTGGAATGCCACTAACATTTACACGACAATCGACAATAATACAGTGATCAATGAGAACTCGGAAGCACAGCCATTTGCACTAGTTGCATATCCATCAGAGACTTCGCAGCAAAATGTGCCAGGCGTGTTCTTTCAAGGTTTCAACACTTCGGGTACGTAAACCAAGCAATGGAAATTTTGTGACAGCTTCATCTTACTAGTACATATCCAATTGCTGTATACATGTCTTCTTTCTACAAATCCCATGATGGGCTCCTAACTGGTCATACTTGAGGAGCGAAAGGGTGGTGATATCTTGAGCACTCAACCGATCTTAGCGCTAGGAATCTTAGCGTACTGGATGGACCAATACAATATAATGAACAATAAGAGGGAAAGGTACAAGGAGGCGGAAGAAAGCTAAGTGGCTTGGTAGCAAGAAACACTTGTAGGAATAGCTGCAGAAGCTGTGCGTTTAACCTTGAATGCACAGCACTCAGAGTCTACAAGAAAATTAGAAATAAGACAACCCTTCCTGAAGATGGTCATACGGTAACCGAAACTTTGAGTCATAATTTCGGTTCGAATGCGTGAAGTTTCAGCTGAGTGTTGGCCAGTGTTGCATCCTTCCGTACGTTGTCACAATGTAGCTGCGGGAAGAATCACTCCAAAATTTGGACCATTTACTTTGTTGATGGTGTCCATTAGTCTGGATGTCATTGGGCATCAAATGTAATGCAAAAAGCGTACGTGTTCATTTTTGGCAAATCTCTCTATTTTAGAATCAAACTGGGTAACCAATGTCACAAATTCCACTTTCAACGTGGTAACATTCAAGCAAGATGGGTCCAACTTGAGCATTCATTTCAGCAAACTACCTTGGGAGAAGGAAGAGACTGCGGATGGAGATGGAATTGAGCACCGTGCTAAGTATCGTCCATTCCAGCTGAACTGCTATATAGATCCACATATGTATACAAACTGTTCATGGGAGGAAAGTGCACTGAATGCCAATAACAGCTTCACCGCATCGCTAAATCAGGGCCAGCCATATGAGTTCCAGCTCTTTCGCGTGCACAGGAACAGCACTCTTGACATTCTGACTGGACCCGAAAGCAACAGTTCCAAAGGTGATGATGAGCCAGCGAGGCAGCGAAAGAAGAGAGATAATTCCGTCATGGATGATGTCATTGCGGCGGATGGTTACACACTACCAGTTCCTCTTGTCGTTCCTTTGGCAGGTACATGTAATGACAATTTGAGCATTGTAATTTCTCTCATTGTCTTAGGAAGATGGTTTTCTAGCGGGTACGTTTTTCCACAATTTCCAGAAGGTCGAATTGATTAACCTTATCCACTCATCATACAGCTACAGGGCTGGCCACTGAAATGCAACCCCTGAGCGGTGCGTTTAAATTCTAGCGGCCTCTATTTCGTAGTTTTACAATCCCGTGTTGGGCCTTTGCGATGTAAGCGCTCAGGGGTCGGATTTCAGTTGCCAGCACTGTACTTCAAGATACAACGGGTCGTGATTTTCACTTTTGTTTCGCTGGGTTCTAAACACGTAAGTGCTATATCAAACGGAATTACGGGATTTCATTTAACAACCTACCATCTTGAATTACTACATTTCCAGGAAGCATGGTCTCCAACTTTAGGAGCAGCCACTTCTTCTGCAATTCCCACTGAACATATCAACATAGCAATTTGCACCTCAAGTCCTATTGACACGCTGTCCGCAACACACGTCATCGCCTGACCTTTGATCAGTTACATGTACATGGCCATGGAAATTTCAAAATGGAAATTTCAAAATGAAAATTTCATAATTGATATTTCATAATGTTTTGCATTCTCGACCCCAAAATTATACCCTTCAATTTCCAGTCTAGCCCTAAAGCGTATGCTGGTAATGATGAGCACTCCAGTGCAAAATCCTAACTCTTTGTGAATCAATGTGCGTAGTTCACCTACATGACATTGCAATATTCCAAGCTCATGTTTGGCATGACGTTCAGTGCCTCCATACATAGCAGTGTGTACCTGTGATCTATCTTTGTTTTGCAGAAACTCAGCCAATCGTCGCGAAAAAGGACGGCGCTGCTATATGGATATACGTAGTGGCGGTGGTAGCTGCTCTGCTCTTGTTCATTGCCATTCTCCTCGTCCTTGTACTCGTCAGACGACATAAGAACACCAAAGTCTACAATCCCCAAGGTAGTTCACCTCCAGCACGAATCTTGA
>NC_088653.1:8344997-8400050 GCF_964019385.1 Sycon ciliatum | reverse complement strand
GCATGCACGAACACCCCGCCACATGTACTCTGTACGCTCACTTTTCACACGGAGTCCAGTCCGTGTGAAGCGAGCTTCACACGGAAAACGGTATGAAAAAATCCGTATCAAACTAAATCCCGTACCGCGGCGAAGTTTCCATACGTACTTTGGCACGTTATACCGTGTGGCAGAACCTCACTACTAAGAAGGCGATAAGGAGATTTAACACTCTTTTATATCGACCTCCACTAATTCTCGTGATCCTTGACTGGTCCTATATTACCCATATCGCCGCAATATTGACCGCTTATATCGACCGCTTATATCGACCGCTTGTATCGACCACTTAGGCATTGTAATCTTTCGACTTTGGAGGGACTTAGAATTTTTCTCTCCACTTATAAAAGAAAAATTGAAAGAAAGAAGACAAAGGAAGAGAACAAGCAGGATTCGAACTCACAACAGTATGAACCTCAAGCAACCCCTTATACCACCCAGCCACTGTGCTGCAGATGCTGAACCCTGTTGTTCTTACAGTCTTGTACCCAAAATAGGCAACATCCTATGTGCTATACTAAAAAGGTTACAATAGCTCCTAATTGTTCAAATTTTGGGGTTATGGCAAAGGAATCGTGATAAATAGGATATTGACCTCGACTTTGGTCTATATGGGAAATATAGACCTCCTCTTGGTCAATATCCTATACATCGTCACCAGTTATAGATCACAGGAATTAGTGGGGGTTAACATGAGCTGGGTATAAGGAAAGACAACAATGCGTAACGTGGGGCGATCCCTGTTATAGAAGAGATTGTCTGGAATATACAAGCATCCAACAGGCCACGTTGAATACCAGTTAACATAATAACTGTTGTATGAACTACATATAGCACGTAACCCGAATGAATGGTCAATTGGCAAGAAAAAGTGAAAATGGGACGACATGTTGAGAAGGAATCTGAGGACAGCTATAACCACTGGTATACAGATTTGACAGAAGTCGATTTTGATTTGAAACATGTCAAACCTCCTAAACTTTGGTAATGGATGTGTAAATTCTACAAAACTCGCTATTCCTAGGAAGAAAACGAGGCATAGGTTCCGCTGCAGTAAACTCAAATCCAAAGGGCTTGTCTTGTGATGACAGCAAAAATCTACGTTAGGCAGACCAGACCAGACATCATTAGTCCAATTCAATGATACAGTCTCACTCATTAGCTGAGCACCTTCAAGCTTGTATAGCATGCGTCTTTTGTTAGGAAAAAGTTCTGAATTTGCACGTCGCAGCCAGTTCACTATGGATGCTTGGTACAGCTGACTGGGTGTGAAGCTCTTCGTCAAACCCCCGCGCGCGTTAAGGTCATAGGACCTAGAGATATCCCGAAAACCATCATTATAGCCTCGTCTCCATGGTAACCATTGTCATGCATTCCTCAGGACGGTTTATCATTGTTAACGTTGCCGACTGTCCTCAACGGGGTACGTAATCAAGCTTCAATGCGCGCAGTAACCTCTTGAACGTCTCACAAAACGGTAAGTCTGTCTTGAATGCTCTACACTTGAACGTCACTTCAACGAAACTTTCAAGTGGTTCACAATCCTTCCTTGGTTTCCAAGAAATGGGTGTACAATTTTTCCAAACTACGGTTAGATTGGGTGTCTGGTACTTGTTACTGACCTGAGAAGGACAGTAGAACAAATCAACCGTCTTTACCATGTCTGCTGTAGACGGAATGGAATAGATCGGCTGGACTTCAGCTACTGACACTAAATTGCTGTCGTTGATTCCAAACGTCGGCCTTCTTTCGTTCGGGTGCGGTAATTGCAGCCAATGAGTCAGTTCTAACTGCACGTCTTCACTTGCTCCTATTCAACAGTGAATGAACGCTGTGCTCCAAGACGCACCGGTATATCTACGTGTGAGAAACATGACAGATTTCCGCCCTAGGCTTCTCCATAGCGCTAGTACCGGTTTAGGCGATATCTGACTCCTATCCATGGGGATAGTGTTGGTGTGTGTGTGTGAGGGGGGGGGGGGGGTGTTGTTTTAGCGATACTGCTAATAACCACGAGATGCGACACAAATGGGGTATTGGCGTCCTGGGAGTGGTGCTAATTTTATAATTTTTTATTGTTTTAGGAATGAACTCCTTGAGCCTCTTGTACGGGCAAAGTAACACATTATTGTGAAGCATCAACACCATTACATAAAACATGGTACTCATTCGGCTGAACTTAAAGATGTACCAGTAAAGTGATTCAATTGTTACTGGTCCAGGGCACTAGTTTTGCACCTTTGGTCGGATTTCAGTGAGCGTACCTGTAGTTAGCGCTATTATTATTATTATTATTATTATTTCACAATCACGATGACATAGTGCCAATAAGCATGTGATGCGGGCGATTTTAACCAGCCATGGTGGGGACAACTGAGAAAAAGAAGGAGAAGAAAAAGAGAAAAGAAAACAAAACAAAAGGAGTACTATAGGAACCTGGAGAGAGCAGTATGAAGATTAGGCTAGCAATGGAAAACAACGAATTCAATTCAATTCAACTTAGGCGCGGGCAGAATGGAACAAAATGCAGCGAAGGTGTCACGAGACTTTACCTCCTGCGGAAGCCGAGACCAATGAGAATAGGACTTGAACAGAGGGGATTTTAAAAGGATCGATGACCTGGCAAGTGGGAAATGGAGAGAACATCTAGTACGCGAGCTATTATTGAACCAGCTTAAATGCGCAAGTGCATGAGGAGGAGCAAGTTGAAGCTTAATACGGTGAATGAATTTGCATGCCGAGTGGGGAAAGCGTTCTGAGAGAGGGGAAGAGGAAGCCAAAATGTATAGCGTCTGAGAGGAGGTCAGAGGGGGCATGCGAAATATTAATCGAAGTAATTTACGGTGGGTGACTTCTAACCGATGCATAAGAGCGGAGGATAGACCGGAGGACCAAACGAGAGAGCAGTAATCAAACAAAGGAAGAACATAAGAGTGATAAATTTGTATTCGACAACCATGGTGTAGATGGGAGATGTGAGGAGGAATGCAGCCTATCGCGGAGCAAACTCGCTTTTCAATATAGGTTACGTGCGAATCCCAGGACAAGTGTTCATCAAGAAATATACCAAGGTGTTTGTGATTTTTAACAATGTTGATAGCAATGGGATCATCAGGGAAAGTAAAAAGCCGAGTCGTAAGGAGGGTGAGGTCACTGGAGGGTCGTGGGGGGATACAAAGGATTGCCGTTTTCGACACATTGGGGCGGAGTTTCCACTTCGACATCCAGCGCACAACTTGATTAATGTGATACTGTAGCGAGTCGCAGGCTTGCAATAAGCCTGGCTCGGTTATATGGAGCGCTGTATCGTCCGCGTAGAGTGAGGTATGATCCAAACCTGCCAAATCATTTACGTATACGATGAACAATAGAGGCCCCAAGATAGAGCCCTGGGGCACTCCAGAGTGGACTGTTAGAGGGGCGGACAGGGCATGTCCCATTCGGACACTCTGTCGACGTTCAGTGAGATAGCTGGTGAGCCACTGCAGACACGTCCCGGCTACGCCAAACGCTGCTAACTTATGGAGGAGACCCCTTGTCCATACAGTGTCAAATGCTTTGCTGAGGTCGAAAAAACATAGGAGGCTAAATTGCTTCTGATCCTTGCATTCATATAGCTTCTGCACAAGCCTCAGCAACTGCCAGGCGGTCGAATCGCCTCGCCGAAATCCAGACTGTGACGGGTCAAGGACCGGGTTCACATGTTGGTATAAGTGGCCAAATGCCACACGTTCACAGAGCTTTGAAATGGTGGAAAGGAGTGAAATCGGCCGGTAATTGGATGCAGACAGTTTACTGCCTTTATTCTTGTAAATAGGCACAACCACAGCTGCCTTCCAGACATCAGGGAAGATTCCGGTGGCGAAGGACTGGTTGAAAACTAGGCTGAGAGGGATAGCTATACTAGGAGACAGGGGTTTTAGCAGTTCATGGGATATGCCATCTGCACCTGCCGCCTTCTTGGGCTTTAGGCGACGGATGTGTTGGGCAATGGCGGTGGGAGTTGTGCTAAAAGAGGGTAGTGCTGGGAGCCCGTGGTGTGGAATACCAGGGAGAGACCATGCAGGATCATCCGGTGTTCCAAAGCTGATGAATTGGCGATTCAGAGCATTGGCAATCTGGGTAGGGTCGTTGTGTACTGTGTTATTTTCATGGAGTTCAGTGATGATAGGGTTTCCAACAGGGGTCGGCGAACGAAGCTGCTTAACAAACTTGAACAAACTAGGGGTGGATGCAATAATGGATGAGGGGTTAGTGCTAATGGAGGACACATACTGGCGGTGAGCCTCTCTAGATAGGATTCGTGCTCTGTTACGTTCGCACTTGTAATGCTCGTGATTGCTAGGGGTAGGATACTTGCGATACAAGCTGTACGAGTCTCGCTTCCTCTTCAGCTGAGCTTTAACAGCACGTGTCAGCCACGGGGGACTTGGTGTACGTCGTCTAGGGGCTGAAGAGCGCGACCGGGTGGGTAGGAAAGCGGAGCATAGACTATGAAGGATGTCATAAAATGCTGGAGCAGTACGGTTTGGATCTCCAAGCTTCAACTGGAGAGCAGCATGCCAGTTCAAATTAGCAATGGATTCATTTAGAGCAACTAGGTGAGTGGGAAGAATGGAGGAGATGTCAAACTGACTGAAGTCAGGTATCTGGAAGGAATGGGAGGGCAGTGTAGTGTTGGGTGCAGGTGGTGATGCGGTACATGTCGGGATGCACAAACGGCCGAGAACAATTGAGTGGTCCGACTGACCGAGAGGGGCTGAGGGGCGCGGATCGCAGATGCTGGCTGCAGTGTCAGTGATCATCAGGTCCAAAGCAGCCTCATTGCCTTTGTGGGAGCGGTGGGTCGAGAATGTGACGTGTTGCTGCAAGGCAAACATGTCAAGAAGACATGAAAGGTGGTGGCCTGCAGTGTCTGTTGTTGTTCCATACCAGGTGGAACATTTAGCATTGAAATCTCCCATGATGAGGACTGGCGAGCCAGGGGTCCGTATTTTAGTCAAGCAGCTTTGAAACGAGGCGTAAAAGTTATCTATCACCGACGGGTCGGTGGACGGTGGGCGGTAGACAGCCGCAATTTGGATGGGCTGCTGGCGCGTGGGGCAAGCAGAGGTTCCAGTGGATGGCGATATCTCTACCCAGGTAGCTTCGAATTGCGGAAGATGTAGGTCTGTACGGTGGGTAATAGGACCAAATGCACTTGATTTTACTAAGATAGCAACACCGCCATAGGCCAGGAAGTCGTTGGTGTTAATTTTATTCTCGGAGGTGGGTCGATCCCTTCGAAAACATTCATAGCCTGGGAAGGAGAGGGAAATTTGTGGACACAACCAGGTTTCAGTTATGCAAACAACAAGGGGACAGCTGGTCGTGAGAAAGTCGGATAGCTCAGCAGATTTGTTTCTAAGGGAACGTGCATTGATACAGGCTACGGGAAAGGAGGCTAGGGGCGTTGAAGGATAGAAGGGTGTTGCGTTAGGGTCAAGTTGAGGTGTTGGTTTACTCATTGTTCAGATTCAGCCTGGTCAGTGTGGAACCTCCATTTCCGGATACTAATTTTGTCAGGCCAGAAACCAGGCCCTTGGATCTTGTCTACACAGTTCTCTCCCACAACCAGGTGGGCATAAGCTGTACCAAAGTACCGTGATTCTGAGATTGAGCAGTGAAAAACTTCGACATCTTTCTTTTTACACCACAGTTCAATTGAGGCAGCATCGCATCCAAGGTCTACATTGCCAAGGTAGAAAGCCGTGCGCTTCACCCGCTCCACGCCCTGAAGGTCAGTGCGTTTGGTACGGGCTGGCTCTTTTGTGAACTGGCTTGTGATAGTGCGTTTCAGTGGACTACCGGTAGTGTTGGTGTCGGCTTGTGCAGGGCGGCGGCGGTGTGGGTTTTGCCACCCATTGTCGCTTGTGCTTGTATCTTGCGTTTGAGGTTTGGCGGGCAGGTCAGGTCTGGCCGTTGGGGTACTACTTCTTGTAGTAGTACGTGTACTACCGTCCGTGCTGGTGTGTGTGCCTGTTGGTGAGGCAGCTTTCCTTGCAGTGCTACTGTACAATTTCTCTTGGTCAGTGCAAGCTGGGGACGCTACGGGTACGGGATTTGTGGACTGCATTCTCTCTTCTACTCCCTTCAGTTGAGCAACTTCTACTTGCAAGGAGACAATGGCGTCTGTCTTGCTCGTTCAAAGACATTCTATTTCTGAAGCCATACCTTTTATAGTCTCGTTAAGGAGCTGAAAAGTGGAGAGCAGGTCGCTTACCATTTGGTCTGGTGACTTCCGTATTCCTAGTCCTTCCTTGCGAAGGGCAACAACCAAGTCTTGTCGGCCCATAGTCTCCGGGTTGGTCAGTCCTGTAGCTCGGGCAACTGTGAGCAGCTCCTCGTATGTCAGCAGAGCTAAGTCCATATCTTCGTTAGTCGCCATATTATTGAGTCATACATCAACACTAGAACAAATCAGTGTAGGTGCGGTCCTGCCGAAGGCAGCTACACCGGCGAAACAAACTCGACCGCGGAGCGCAAAAACTTGCATCCGCACTCTAGATATACACGTACAAAAAAACTATATTATATTATTCTCGCAAAATTTTACACAGCGGAAATTTGTTTACCACTTACATATAAAATGTAGATGTACTGGTTAATGATATTCAGCACCACTTCAGTTACAAACATGATAGTACGTCCAACTTCCATGTTTCAAACATTTTCTTCACGTCGACTCTGGGTCTGACCTACAGGTGAAGATTCTTGCAATTTTTCTAATGACTCAGTCAAGAGTTTTGACAGGCAAAGAGCAGCCAGACTCATTCCTTGACGTGACGGACTGTACTATTGTTGTTGTTGTTTTCTTTATTTGAATTCGCTAAAACCAAACGGACAGAACTGTCCAGTGACAAGGGAGCGAATGAACTATTACGACTTATCATCCAGCTACTGTCATGACGTCACTAGAACACGATCACTACTGTACTCCACGAAGCCATAAAACACAATCATGTACAGGATACTGACATGTACAAGACACTGACATGTACAATCATGTACATGTGTTGTACACGTAGACTTCCTACGCCGCACAGCTACTGCTCATGATACGGATTGACTGGCTGAACATGCAACACAACTCGCAAGTGCACATCTACAGTTCATGATACCCGGGTATTCACACTGACTGACCTGCTGAGAGTTTGCCAGTCTTGTGCATAGTGTAGACTTGGAACACTACAAGTTAACAGTTGACCTTCTTGCTGGTAGTGATAACACGAAACCGCACTGTCGCAAATTGTCACTCGATGAATTGATCACTTGGAAATGTCTCGAACAGATAATGTGATGCACCTAACTATCCGGATACCAAAGTGGACACTGGCCGGGATTACATGTACTTCAGTATGGCGAAAATAGGGATTTGACATGTAAAGCGTGTCACGTGACTGTGCCCACACATGCTGAACAGTACACACTGTAACTACAGCATACAGTGTACCTACTGTAGATATAGCTTTAAAGGGATATGATGTCATCCATGCTAGATAACTCTGTTTTTAATGTATGTAACCAAGCAGGCTCAGGAGGTCATGATGGCTGAATCTTGCCCTCGCCTGCAGCCCAAGGGCGTGCAGCCCGAGGGCTGCAGGCGAGGGCAAGATTCAGCCATCATGACAGGCAGAGCGTGCTTGAAATGATTTCTTACAGCGCGAAGCAACATATTAGGGAAGGTCAAAGGTCGAAAGGTCGAAACATTATTCCCGAGATGACGTCAAACGGTCCTGACATTCCCGAAATGACGTCAAACGGTCCTGACACTCCCGAAAGGACGTCAAACGGTCCTGATGGCCTTATTATGCCCGCTGCGAGAAGATCGCCTATTGGCCATGGCCCCAGCAACGATCACGTGTCATGTAAGAAACATGTGTTTGGCTTTTGGTTTGATCTTTCCCCATACATCTCCTTTGTTTGTGCTCTGGCATGGTGTCATGTTGGTACTAGGATCACAGGTCAGTGGAGTGCGTCTAAACTCACACCACTACTTTGTAGTGCCCTCATTCCCATTGTTCTCTATTCTTATTCTCACATTCTTTGTGGCCTTGGGAAATAGCTTGTGCACATTTCCGCTACGCTCACCGTCGATCAGCTTTGCTTTTCGTCACCATGTCTGCTCTTGATGGAATGAAGCAGATCCGCTGGGCGTCAGGTACTGTCACTAAGTTTCCGTTGTTGGTTGTAAACCATGGTCTTCGTTCTGGCGCTGGAATACCACCCGGCGAGAGTGTTAGAACTGTCCGTCCTCACTTGATCCTGATGAACACTGACTGGACCCTGTCCTCCAAGACACACGGGCATCTCTATGCGTGGATACCTGACAGTTTATAGCCTGGTCTTGTTCATACGCGAAATACCTGCCCCATTTAGCGATATTTCTCGTAGCTCTGAGATTCCCCAAAATCCACTACTTAGTGCTAAAGATCCTTGGAAGCATTCAGGGGCTCACCAGGTCGCCAAATATCTCAGATTCCCGTATAATATTATATATTTACCAACAGTATTAAACAGTTAACTCGTGAAAATTTGAAAATGCACAAGGGGTACATCGGTGGAGCCAATGGGGTTTTCGTTGCTTGTGCCATTGGGTCTGAGACTTAGCACCACACCACCACCTTTTGGTGCTGCATCTTTGCCTGTGTTTACCGACTGTTAGGCCATCGTGTTCCCTCGTGAATTGATGCGATAATCTACTCTTTATAACTATGCAAAAAAAACATCAACATGTGATCCACAAAAAACTTGTTGACGGCTTAGTACCGGGTAGACCAATTGTCTCTTGCATTGGATACTGCACCTCCCCGTCTTCTAGATTTATAGATTTTCACCTTAAAAACATCATTCATGAAACTGCCAACACTGTACTTGCTGACACAGATAGTCTAATCTCTAAACTTGCAAATACACATTTCCCTGCAAACAGCAAAGTAGTTACAGCTGATGTTGTCAGTCTTTACACAAACATGAATTGGCACGATACAATTTCTGCAATTGATGAGTTTTTGAAAGATGCTGAGCATCCATTGCGGCCTCTTTTGATTGCACTCATTGCCTTTGTTCTGAAAAACAACTATTTCAAGTTTGAAAACGTTTTGTATCATCAAGAACATGGCATGGCCATGGGCACTCCCATGGCGGTCAATGTAGCAAATGCCTTCCTTTTCATCCACGAAAAGAAAACACTGTCTATCTTTAAAGCTTCCATCTATCTTTTTGAAAGATTTATTGACGACCTCTTCCTAGTCATAGATGATAAGCTCAGCATAGAATCCTTGCAACAGTCTCTCTATTCAGATTTACCTGACATTAACCTCACCTGGTCAAATGTTAGCGATGAATGTGTCTTTCTAGATTTAGAACTCTTCTTAGACAAATCAGAGACTAATTGTAATGTCCTGTATCGTACATATCAGAAACCCAGGAATGCTTATCTTTACATTCCGTATAAGTCAGATCACCCAAAATCAAACTTCCGCTCATTTATCATTGCAGAACTCTGTCGATATAATAGAACTAATTCAAGATTGTCTGATGTTCTTACTATCCGTGAGCGTTTTTGGTGCAGACTTAGGCTCAGAGGCTATCCTCCACATTTCTTGGCTCCTATCTTCATGAATATTGAACCTCGTGTTACACATCATTCTGCTGCCAAGAAAGCGAAGACCAGCCACAACAGGAATACAATTACATTTGTTACTTCCTATCACCCGCATTTTGCAAGAAATCGTCTTAGAACGATATTAACAGAATCTTTCTCCTCTTCCAATGTTGAGATCTTCTATCGCAAAACGAAACAATTGTTTCACTGAAGCTGGTTTCTGATAAACATTTTCAAATGTTTGTTCTCTTTTCTCCATTCTCCATACTTTCATTGTTTGCAGGCTTAGTCGCCTGCATTTAGGCGGGGTCCAAGCTTTGGATCCCGCCTAAAATTCAATTCACCTCATGAATATAGTACTCATAGTTGCATGCGCACTTCATTCATGACACATGACACACATACACCTTGTGCAATTATTGCATGACCGTATTACCGTAGCATTTCCCAATGCCCTTGGGGCCCCTAGCGTTTTGGCGGCCCACATGTGTCAATACATTTTCTACCCACCTAGTGGGAGCATAAAATTGTGTTTCGTTCCACTTTACTCTTCACTCTGATGATCTACACCTAGTAGTGAAACCGGTCAGCCAAAAGTAAACTTTCAAAGAATGTCACACTTGTTTGTGCAGTTTGTGTCGGGGGTATCACTTCATTAAGATTTAGGCGGGGTCCAAGCTTTGGATCCCGCCTAAAATTCAATTCACCTCATGAATATAGTACTCATAGTTGCATGCGCACTTCATTCATGACACATGACACACATACACCTTGTGCAATTATTGCATGACCGTATTACCGTAGCATTTCCCAATGCCCTTGGGGCCCCTAGCGTTTTGGCGGCCCACATGTGTCAATACATTTTCTACCCACCTAGTGGGAGCATAAAATTGTGTTTCGTTCCACTTTACTCTTCACTCTGATGATCTACACCTAGTAGTGAAACCGGTCAGCCAAAAGTAAACTTTCAAAGAATGTCACACTTGTTTGTGCAGTTTGTGTCGGGGGTATCACTTCATTAAGATTTATGTTCAATATGACCTCCCTCAAACGTGTTCTTTAGTATGGACAAGAAGTCCCACGTTGGCCTACCTAGACCCGGTGCTGGCTCTGTCAGCGTAGTACCGCCACGCTCTAAACGCCTCCGTGAAGACACTGCTTTCGACGATGATGTCGATGATGATGATGTCGCCATAATCGACGCCCTAATCAACGAAAAGTCATCTGAAGCTGCAACCGACGCTGCAACTGACGACTCTGCCGATTCTGCCAATGCCTCACCTGTTACCTGCCCTGGCGACCGTCCTCTACCAGATGATGAGCTAGAGAGGTACGTTACCTGGTGCATTAATCGTGTATTTACCAGTAAGAAGGTTTTGTCCGAACAGTCGGAAAAGAAAGACAAGTTGCAAGCTCAAATTGATGGAAACTCCTTTCAAGATCATATCATTAAGAAGTTTTCTAAGCTCTCAGATAGGGCCAGATTGATTGAATGCACAGAGTATGTGAATAAGCAAATAGCCGCCTGCAATACCAAGCTGAGTAAAGCAGAAGCTACGCTAGATTCAGCTAACACTGACTTCAACATTCTCGCTGAAAGACTTTCATCTAACGAAGCAACCAACATTTTTGCCAGTCAACTCACTTCCCGTTTCAAATATCTTTCTGGGCTAAGACAAGCTTGCATCATCGCTAAACAATGTCGGACTGATTTAACCTCAGCCAGAAAAGACAAGCCAAAAGACAAGATGGATGTTCAAGCACTGCCTCCAACCTCAGAAGAGATTGGCGCTCTTATCAAAAAAGAAGTCACTAGGCAAGTCATTTCCCAGCAGCAGCAGCGACAGCAACCGAAAAAACAGCAACAGCAGCAGCAACAGTCTAAGATTAGTCGAAAAACCAGCTCAGCAAAGCCTGCTCAGCAAAAGAAGAAGAAGAAGACGGCAAAAAACGTTACAGTGAAATTGTCCCACGGCAGAAGAAAAGGCAAAAATCATTCTTAGACTTACGTTTGAAATATATTTGGAATCTCAATCTGAATAGACATTCTACGTACGTTCTAAACTCTGGTTTTCATAACTTTTCTAGTTTCAATTTCACACCCATTGAAAAGCAAGTTCTCGGATATGGGTCTAACTTTAGACCCTCTACTCACTTGCCAACACAGCAGCAATTATCAAACGATATTTCTGCACTTCAACGTAAAGTCAGATGGAATGACCTGTTTAATCGTTTTAGGACTACAGTGCCTAGCAAACAATATATTCCACATTTTCACCTCCCTTCAGAGAAGGTTCCTCCTACCGCTTTACCTCATGTTGAATTTGCTCTACTTGATTTCCGGTCAAGATTAGAATCTAGCATCCATGCAGCTCAGATTACAAGCAAACGTAAACATAATCTAACCCCTAGCGAATTATCAGCGTATCTCTTATTAAAAAACAGACCAGATATTGTTATTTCTAAAGCAGATAAAAATCTTGGCACTGTTGTTTTAAACAAAGAAGATTACATAGCAGAAGGCCTTCGCCAGCTAGCTGACAGAAAATATTATTCTCCAGTATCTTCAGATAACCAAGCACTGCATGATTCTCTACACCGTGACCTCTCAGAAATTTGTAAAGTACACTCTGCCCTACTTTCTGAACGTGATGTCACTGCATTATTTAGCTCTTTCCCTTTTAAACCAGCTAAATTCTATATGCTTCCGAAAATCCACAAAAAACTTGTTGACGGCTTAGTACCGGGTAGACCAATTGTCTCTTGCATTGGATACTGCACCTCCCCGTCTTCTAGATTTATAGATTTTCACCTTAAAAACATCATTCATGAAACTGCCAACACTGTACTTGCTGACACAGATAGTCTAATCTCTAAACTTGCAAATACACATTTCCCTGCAAACAGCAAAGTAGTTACAGCTGATGTTGTCAGTCTTTACACAAACATGAATTGGCACGATACAATTTCTGCAATTGATGAGTTTTTGAAAGATGCTGAGCATCCATTGCGGCCTCTTTTGATTGCACTCATTGCCTTTGTTCTGAAAAACAACTATTTCAAGTTTGAAAACGTTTTGTATCATCAAGAACATGGCATGGCCATGGGCACTCCCATGGCGGTCAATGTAGCAAATGCCTTCCTTTTCATCCACGAAAAGAAAACACTGTCTATCTTTAAAGCTTCCATCTATCTTTTTGAAAGATTTATTGACGACCTCTTCCTAGTCATAGATGATAAGCTCAGCATAGAATCCTTGCAACAGTCTCTCTATTCAGATTTACCTGACATTAACCTCACCTGGTCAAATGTTAGCGATGAATGTGTCTTTCTAGATTTAGAACTCTTCTTAGACAAATCAGAGACTAATTGTAATGTCCTGTATCGTACATATCAGAAACCCAGGAATGCTTATCTTTACATTCCGTATAAGTCAGATCACCCAAAATCAAACTTCCGCTCATTTATCATTGCAGAACTCTGTCGATATAATAGAACTAATTCAAGATTGTCTGATGTTCTTACTATCCGTGAGCGTTTTTGGTGCAGACTTAGGCTCAGAGGCTATCCTCCACATTTCTTGGCTCCTATCTTCATGAATATTGAACCTCGTGTTACACATCATTCTGCTGCCAAGAAAGCGAAGACCAGCCACAACAGGAATACAATTACATTTGTTACTTCCTATCACCCGCATTTTGCAAGAAATCGTCTTAGAACGATATTAACAGAATCTTTCTCCTCTTCCAATGTTGAGATCTTCTATCGCAAAACGAAACAATTGTTTCACTGAAGCTGGTTTCTGATAAACATTTTCAAATGTTTGTTCTCTTTTCTCCATTCTCCATACTTTCATTGTTTGCAGGCTTAGTCGCCTGCATTTAGGCGGGGTCCAAGCTTTGGATCCCGCCTAAAATTCAATTCACCTCATGAATATAGTACTCATAGTTGCATGCGCACTTCATTCATGACACATGACACACATACACCTTGTGCAATTATTGCATGACCGTATTACCGTAGCATTTCCCAATGCCCTTGGGGCCCCTAGCGTTTTGGCGGCCCACATGTGTCAATACATTTTCTACCCACCTAGTGGGAGCATAAAATTGTGTTTCGTTCCACTTTACTCTTCACTCTGATGATCTACACCTAGTAGTGAAACCGGTCAGCCAAAAGTAAACTTTCAAAGAATGTCACACTTGTTTGTGCAGTTTGTGTCGGGGGTATCACTTCATTAAGAAAAAAGTGAAAAATTCTGGTACACAAGCAAGTTATGTACACTTTCGTTTAGTACATAAACCCCGTTAATACATAACATTTGTCAAGTCCCAGAGATTATGTATTAACGAGGGACGACCTGTATATCCAGGTACTGCTAGGCGATTCCAGGTGTTTTCCAGGTAATTCCAGGCATTTCCCAGTTGTTTCCCAGGTGTTCACGAGTGTTTCCCAAGTATTTCCCTGGTCTTTCCAAGGTGTTTTCCAAGGTATTCGCCAGGCATTTCCCAGGTATTTACCAGTATCTCCCAGGTGTTTCCTAGATGTTTCCAGGTATTTTCCAGGTATTTCCCATGTATTTCCCAGGTATTTCTGGATATTTCTAGCCTACAGTCCATTCAGAAAAAGATGGACTTCTAGCTTTTGGCCATAAAGGGGTCAAACTTTGAGTTTTTTTAGAATGTTTTTCTGCAATCCCCTATGAAATACTCTTCCAATTATGTTTCTGAAGTTTTTTTGTCCAAAAAGCAAGCCATCACAAGAATAGGATATCGGCCAGGTTTTGCCCCAAAAAGCATTGAATTGGGAAAAACCATCAAAATCCAGGCCGTTTGACCGCGCCTGCAACAGTGCATTGTGGGGTTCGAACCCCAGTTCAAGTACCCTTTTTGGACCCTTTTTCAAAGTTCTAATTTCGCAGCGCTGCACTGTGTACAATGAAATCACGAAAAATCGCCAAATACGGGGGTCGCCAAAGCCAGGGCCCATCTTTTTATGAATGGACTGTAGGGCGACACTTACGTAGGTAAATCCCCCATTTCGAGACGAGAGTGTGTGTTTGCAAAGTGAGCTTCCATTTAGACTTTCCATCAAACTTTGCTCTCTCTATCTCTCTCTCTATCTCTCTCTTTCTCCCACTCTCTCTCTCGACATTCAGTGGGCAAGGTGATACGGTGATAAGTCTTCTCATCGATCTCAAGGGGTTCTGGCTTTACGAGAATCGAGAGCAGCTTGCCGCTGATCCGTCCCAACTCGACGCGGAAGACGAAGACGACGATGAAGTGGATGACATGGAGCTGGCTAGCTCGGTTCCTAGCGGCGGCCATGTTGGTAACCAAGGTGATGGTGCAGGCGGCCATGTTGGTAACCACGGTGATGGTGGTGGCGACAGCCAGGATGTCCTGCCGGTGGAGCGGGAGTTCCGCGAGATGAGCGTGGAGGATTTGGAGTGAAGCTGTTTTGTGTGTGTGTGGGTGCTTGTGTTTGTGTGTCTGGCGTAGTGGATGGTGTACAGTGGAGAGAGATCTTAGTGTAAACTATGCGGGATTAGAAATTACTTTCTTTTTGCATGCAATGTACTGTACTGTTTACCTTACTGTGCATTGACCTTGATTCGTTTAATACCTTGACCATGATCTTTGTCTACCTGTCAGTCATGCAGTCTATCTGGAGATCATGACGAGAAAACGTTCTTGATGGAAATAAACTGTTCCAATGATGACAACTGTATAAACAACACATGTACTTGAGACCCGGCGGTACCGGTCCCGTCTTCAGTGCTCTGGCCATGGCCGCACCAACGGTTTTGCCTACCGACGTGTGTGTTACTGCTGAGGAGGTCATGTGACGTGTGTGTTACTGCTGAGGAGGTCATGTGACGTGTGTGTTACTGCTGAGGAGGTCATGTGACGTGTGTGTTACTGCTGAGGAGGTCATGTGACGTGTGTGTTACTGCTGATGAGGTAATAATGTACACCCTAGTATACCATCTATAGCATACACAAACTGTATGAAAGGCTAGGGTATGGCCGCCGGCTGGTAGGGACCGGCGGATTCTGCTCGAAAAGGTGGCAGATTCTGCTCGAAAAGCAGTGAAATTGGCAGAACCATACAAACCTTATGGCGGGCAATTCCTCGAATTCTGCCAGTCCATTTCTTTATCCACATACCAAACATGTAAACTTATCAGAAAAAGTACCGAATTCTGCCAATTTTTCTGCCGGCAGAATCCGCCGGACCTTTGTCCCT
This sequence comes from Sycon ciliatum, assembly GCF_964019385.1. Lineage (NCBI taxonomy): Eukaryota > Metazoa > Porifera > Calcarea > Leucosolenida > Sycettidae > Sycon > Sycon ciliatum. The sequence continues at coordinate 8,384,116 of NC_088653.1, read as the reverse complement.
AATGGCCGGACCAATCAAAGACTGCTTCCGGCGAAAGGCTAAAGGGACAAGCTTATCTATTTTTGCGGATTTTCTTTCATAAAAAAGAAACGTCGCAGGCTGCTCTTCGTAGGTGTCCGCGTCCCAGCGGTCCGGGCAAGCGACCGCATCTCAGTGGGACACTTGGCCGTGGCCTTTGTACTGGAATCTGTGGGAGAGCCTTTTCAGGGACTACACACTGCCTGCGACAGGAGCAAGTCTCTCGCTTGCAAGTTCTCCAGAACCGAGCTGCCAGGGCAGTGTTTGGCCAGCCACCCCGCTCTCATGCTCAACCCCTCCTGACCAGCTTGCAGCTCTACAGCATTCAGGAGCTGCACAAGCAGAAGATGCTGAGGTTTGTGTGGCGTTGCCAGCACAATCGAGCCAGCCCAGCCCTCCAGGACAAGTTTCGAAGTGCTCATGGAAACACCACCCGCCTCCAGCAAGGACAGGGTTTCCGCCTGCCGCTAGCCCGGTCAGCAGCAGGGACATCCCGTCCATCGCACTGTGGTGCCATCCTCTGGAACACCCTCCCCAGCGAAGTTCGCCTACTCAATCGTCCCAGTGAATTCGCCGTAGCTGCACTGCCCTTCACGCTGGCGGGCTAGATCTGCAAACTCCGTGAATTCTCCCTCCTTCTGTGTTCACAGTCCCATACTCCCCTTGGAGTAGTCTGCACGGCGCTGCTGCTGCTGCTGCTGTTGTTGTTGTTGTTGTTGTTGTTGTTGTTGTTGTTGTTGTTGTTGTTGTTGTTGTTGTTGTTGTTGTTGTTGTTGTTGTTGTTGTTGTTGTTGTTGTTGTTGTTGTTTGTTGTTGTTGTTGTTGGTGGTGGTGGTGTTGTTGTTGTTGTTGTTGTTGTTGTTGTTGTTGTTGTTGTTGTTGTTGTTGTTGTTGTTGTTGTTGTTGTTGTTGTTGTTGTTGTTGCTGTTGCTGTTGCTGTTGTTGCTGTTGCTGTTGTTGTTGTTGTTGTTGTTGTTGTTGTTGTTGTTGTTGTTGTTGTTGTTGTTGTTGTTGTTGTTGTTGTTGTTGTTGTTGTTGTTGTTGTTGTTGTTGTTGCTGCTGCTGCTGCTGCTACAGCAGCTACTGCTGTGGCTGTAGTTACAGCCCCTCTCGTTGTCAGGAAATGTTTGCTTGTGCTACTTCTCATCCAGTTGACTTCTTATTATGACTTTGTACGTTATAATTTTGTTGAGCTCCGGTTTTCCCCTTCATTCTAACTCAAGTGCAGTTTAGCGTGTATTGGCTTGTGATTTCCTTTCTTCTGTTTGCTTGGCATTTTTTCGCTCCACAGGTACCCTCGGTCTCAGGTGCTCTCACATTTGTGCAATTGTTGATTTTGGTCCTGAATTGTCCTCCCTGTTGCTTTGCTACCGTCCTCCTCCTTCCTCCACCTTTTTTTCTTCTTAATTGGCCTCATTATGGCATTCGCTTCCATGTAATTGGGCTTGTAGCCCGTGTGTACTTGCGAATTCAAATAGAAATATACATACATACATATACATACATACATACACCTGGGTATCGGGTATGGCTCCTTTTTTGTTCCTTTCCTTTTTATTTCTTTTTTTGCTGGGAAAGAAACGTTGCTGGATGGAAATCTTTCTGTTCCCGCCATGCGCCAGCGCCTTTGCTCTAGTAAAACATTACTGGCTGATAATGGTCATTGCTCGTGATGTCAACTTAGAAGGTGACGGGAAGCTGGGTTTCTTGCCATTTCCAACTTCCTGACTCTGAAAATGTAGCTTGAACTAAGAGCTCCAAATATTTCAGTTTTTCGATGTGCCATACCTATTGTTACGACCTGCAGACACGAGGAGCAAGTGAGGCGTTGGATTAATGCCAATAATGGTGTTTATGGCCTGGACGACGCCAGCGGTTTTCACTTGTCAGGAGGACAGCCAAGTTGGAGCAGGCAGATGACAGATTATTAACTTTGAGCATTTATAGCAGAGTGGGTGGCTTGCCAAAGAGAATCGTCTCAGTACCTCACGGTTACTAGTATCTGACAAATGCCTCTTATTGCTAGTCTGCACTAGAGCATTGGCAGAATTGATCATGTCACAAGTAGTGTCAAGACTTGATGTGCTACGATTGTACTCAGATCATGTTGCTACTTCACAGGAATATTCGTCCTGCCACTGTACACTCTTCCAGAATTGCATGCAGAAGTCACATGCCTGTCACAGTGTGCAAGGGACAACGCGTTTGCACTGCTTAGGCGCCGGTCACACATGCATGGCGCTTTTGCGACACCACCAAAGCTGCACCACAAAAGTTGGGATATCCCCGGATCACCATGGATACTGCGCCTGGCGCCACTGGCGCCACGGCGGCAATCTCAAAAGCGCCACAACCAAAAAATTGGTGGCGAAACACAAAAGCGGTAGTGCAACTTTTGCGGCGTTGTCGTTGTTGGATCTCTTGGATCTTGGAAAAATTAGTTTTTCATCTCTCGTCATGAAGTGGACTGCTGACCAAGAGCAACTGCTCCTCTCCCTCTATTTCGAGGTCAACCATCCGACATGGGACTCGACTCAGGCGTCCACCGATGCTCAAGGAGCTTCCGCAAGATTCAAACGAAGAGAAATTGAACAACATGAATATTGAGGCAATCTCCATAGCTCTCCGCAGTCGCTGGTCACGACGTAGTCGGCGATTCTGGGCGTTTCTGCGATCCATACCAGCGCAGGAAAGGAATTTTGAGGCTACAGTCTTTTTCAGAGAAAAGTTTTACGACACCTGTGGAGACCCGTGAAGCTGCGTGCGTACCAAAGCCTTTGCATGTGTGTGACCGCCGGCAGAAAAGAGCCGCAAAAGCGCCCACTGCCAGCGTGTTGGAGGCAGCCGCAAAAGCGGTGTCGCCGCCTGCATGTGTGACCGGCGCCTAACGGATTCAAGCGGATGGAGTGCAGACCAGATAAGAAGACATAATCCGGCTATTCAAATAGCTTGGGCTGCTATTAATTGGCTAGACTCCTGGAAACATGGACAAGAATCTAAACCAGTCCACGGAAACAATATCACGCCACACAGGAAGCTAAATGGCAAACCAATCAAGTTCTTTGGTTATGAAGCCGTTCACCAACATTGTCCGGTTGCATGGCTAGTGTCACTCAAACAAGACCAATGGACCTAAAAGATACGCTGTTGATCAACCACAACTCCATATGAGTATATGAGTGGAAGTTGCTGGTATAGTCTCTCCTAATGACCGCGTATTTGGCATAATGTTCTCTATACTGCACTCTAGAGCTACTTACCTTTTCCGGCATTTAACTCGGGCAGTGACCACTCGCCCGCAGAATGAGCCAATTGACACAGAAGCTAAGTACCATGTGCATCCGTCGCAAGAGAAACACGCAAGTCTGCAAGTGAAGTGGATGTACACCCACTGATTTTCTCTTATGCCGATATCAGACATGACCTGCGTGAAACGTATGAAGACTTGCACCACATTACTGCACAATTCCATATAATTATTGCGAGGCCTTGTGAAATGATTCGCAATGCACACCTGGTCTACGCCACACAGAATACATCGGATTATAATCGCCAATACAGCTGCCTATGTCTCTCTCTCTCTCTCTCTCTCTCTCTCTCTCTCTCTCTCTCTCTCTCTCTCGATCTCGATCTTTATCTATATCTCTCTATCTACCTATACCCAATCTGCGGACAGAACTGTTTCGTCCTTTGTGGACTCATCAGCGCAGCACAGAGAAAATGAGGCCGAACCTGATTGCAATGAAAAATAAATTTTCCAAAGCCAGATTTAATTCTCCACGTATCAACTCCCTTCTGTGTGTTTGCGCGTGCATGGGTGCAATATGCGCACATATCTTTCTCTCTCTCTCTCTCTCTCTCTTCCTGTCTTTACCTGGTTTGTGAATCGGCTTTTTTAATCGTATTTTTTTCGGCTCACTGTTTTATGAGTTCACCTCACTATATGTTTTTCAGCTGCTACCTACTTATATTATAGTAGTTGCCTGATGATCGTAGTAATATGTGAAACTCAAGAGCTGTGACACAGCTTCCAATCTCTCTTGTGTACTTCAGTATTAGAAACACAAGGAACGAAATCTCTCGTATCTGTGTGTCTCGACATGTTTCTCTCTCTCTCTCTCTCTCTCTCTCTCTCTCTCTCTCTCTCTCTCTCTCTCTCTCTCTCTCTCTCTCTCTCTCTCTCTCTCTCTCTCTCTCTCTCTCTCTCTCTCTCTCTCTCTCTCTCTCTCTCTCTCTCTCCCTCTCTCTCTCTCTCCCTCTCTGTATATATCTGTCGGTCTGTCTATCTCTCGTCTGTCTGTCTTCCCCTTCTGCCTGTCTGTGTGCCTTTCGTCTGTCTATCTCTCGTCTGTCTGTTTTTCTCCTTTTGCCTGTCTTTGTCAGTCTGCCTGTCTGTGTGCCTCTATGTTTCTCTCTCTCTCTCTCTCTCTCTCTCTCTCTCTCTCTCTCTCTCTCTCTCTCTCTCTCTCTCTCTCTCTCTCTCTCTCTCTCTCTCTCTCTCTCTCTCTCTCTCTCTCTCTCTCTCTTTCTGTGTGTGTCTATATGTTTCTCTGAGTCTTCGTCTCGGTCGTTCTATCTGCCTGTCTGTGTAACTCTCCAACTGTTTCCCTGTCTTGGTCTGTATGTTTGGCTGTCTCTGCTTGTCTCTTTATGTTTGTCTGTCTGCCTGTCCCTGTATTTATGTCTCTATTTCTCTCTCTCTGCTGCTATTCTTCTGTCTCTCTTTGTCACTCTCTCAGTCTCTTTTTCTCTATCTCTGTGTCTTCTTCTTGATCTGCCTCTCTCTTTCTCTATTTTTTCTCTGAGTCTTTGTGTCTGTCTCTCCTTTTGTCATTCATTATGACTGTGTGTCTCTCTGTTTCTGTCTCTGACTTTCTATGTCTGATTGTCTGTCTCTGTCTGTTTTTCTCCTGATTCTGTGTGTCTGTCACTCCTGTTTTTTCTTAATGTTTTTTTCTCCTGTTTTTTCTTAATGTTTGTCACTCTCTTCTTGTTTCTGTCTTTCTGGGTCTGATCGTCTTTGCCTCTTTGTCTTTGTCGCTGTCTCTTTCTCTCTGAGTCCATGTCTCTGGCTGTCGCTCTTTATGTGCATCCCTTTGTTTCTGTCTCTGTCATTCTGTGTCTGTGTGTCTCTATCTCTGTACCGGCCGCTGTTCTGCGCATAATGAAATCGTGTGGCACCACACACGTGGCTGTTGAGGATAGCATCTCCAGACCTTCCGAATTTTGGCTGGAAATCAACGTGGCCTGTTGGAAGATTGTATAATCCAGACATACTGTTCTATAAAAGTGGTGATTCTGTCAGCAAGTTATGCATTTGTATCACTACTCATTGTGAATCTCTATGGCATGATCCAATCTACCCGATGATATCTAGTAGAGGAGAACCAAGTCCATATGGCCGTTGTACCACGTGCGAGTCGCACTTGCATATGCTGCCCAAGTCATGAACATTCCAACATCTAGATCAGTGGACGTATTTCATTTTGATCTGATGTTTTCTATTCAGAAAACCAATATTGTGTTAATGTTGTCTTCCACAGGTTTCTTGAAGATCTAATCTTAGTTTAATTTAAACATTTGCTGCACACAAGCATTATCCCAGTTGGGTGTGATTTCTACGTTGACTTCATCACCATCACCGTTGCGTTCTTTGGCCGACCTCACTTGCCTGTGTTTGATTTGCTATTCTTTAAAAACGTTTTCGCATTTCAGAATGTTTTCCATGTCTGCTGAGGTTCCCCGGAATTACACCATCCAAACCATGCAGGTTGAACAGGCTGGGAAGGTTTTGACTGTTTCAGATGCTCTTAGAATATCACCTGTCAGGCACACAGTGACGATATGCAAAGTGTAACATGAACTTTTCATTTCCTCTGCATCGATGTAAAATGTAGTTGTATTACAGGGCTTTATTATTATTATTATTATACGCATTCCCGCGTTGAAGTGTAGCAGCAGTATGCTGCGTCCACAGCTTCGCTTATGCAGAATGGCTTGGGTGAGAGGAGAGGGGAGAGAAAGCAACAACGGGATTTAACGACTCGTAATTGTAGTCTTGTTGTCAATTGATCCGGTTTAAAAGCGAGATTACCCCCCCCCCCCTCCCCCCCCCCCCCAACCCCCACTCGCGAGAACAAGGCATCAGCTCCAAAGATCTTTGGCAGACACGACGTTAGAAACAGTGCAAGCATTGTCACGGATTGTCACCAGGTCACACTCTGTGCCGGAAGGCCTAGTGGAAGTTGCAAACCTTCTGTCGTGGTGAGACCGGCCAGTATCCATCATCCATGCAGTTTAGTTTAAAAGTTGTATTCAAAACTATGCTGCGTACATGGCTAGATCTGCCACTGAATACTTTGCGTTGCGATTGCAGGGTTTTCTTAGCCAACCACAGCAAGCAGAGAAAAAAATAAGAAGTCGAAAGTATAAGTAAAAGAAGGTAAAGTAAAAATAAGACTGGACGTATGGATCACGTGTTATGAGTCACTGTACAATACTGTAACAAGATAATACACAGTTAGAAAGCGTGGTAACTTAGCACAAAACTGACAGGCTACTGAGACATTCCACTACCAGACACCTCACATGTAGCTGTAACAAATATTCATTGCCTAAACCAACATACTTCCAGTTTGGACGGTTCAATGTTGTGCTAGGAGCTAGGAGGGGGTAGGTGACCGCAGGTAAAATGTGCAATAGCTATGTCGCACGGCAATAAAATAATGTGAGAAGTACAATAGAGAGCAATAGGAATGTGGATATTACAGAATAGTGGCGTTGGTGAAGCTGGATGCACTCCACCGACCCGTGGTCCTAGCAACAGCATGCCACCAGAGCACCAGAAACGGGGATGCATGGGAAGAAAAAGAAAAAAGGCCCAAAACAACCATAAAGATTATCATGAATATCGTTTCCCTATTATAGTCTAGGAGCCAGGTGGTCATCAGAACTGAGCTGTGTGACACCCTGTCCAGGAAGGATTTTTTGACGGATTTGGATTGGCATAACAACCAGTAACTGATCCCTGAAAACCAGAATGTGCCAAAGTGGTCCGTTCAAGAGTTATGGCCTATTTACTAAAATTACCATGGTTACCACTGATAAGTAACTGTGATACTACCTCTACATACAATGCAATAATGATACCAAATACATGGACAATGTACATTGTGCATATACAAACCACACCAGTATTAAATAATTCACTTTTGATGACATTTAATATTTTGAAGGCAGTTTTGGGAACTTTTATCTTCACTTATGACTCTGTCTCTCTCTCTCTCTCTGTCTCTCTCTCTGTCTCTCTCTCTGTCTCTCTCTCTCTGTCTCTCTCTCTGTCTCTCTCTCTGTCTCTCTCTCTGTCTCTCTCTCTGTCTCTCTCTGTGTCTCTCTCTGTGTCTCTCTCTGTGTCTCTCTCTGTGTCTCTCTCTCTGTCTCTCTCTCTGTCTCTCTCTCTATCTCTCTCTGTCTCTCTCTCTGTCTCTCTCTCTGTCTCTCTCTCTGTATCTCTCTCTGTCTCTCTCTGTCTCTCTCTCTCTGTCTCTCTCTCTCTGTCTCTCTCTCTGTCTCTCTCTCTGTCTCTCTCTCTGTCTCTCTCTGTCTCTCTCTCTGTCTCTCTCTCTGTCTCTCTCTGTCTCTCTCTCTGTCTCTCTCTCTGTCTTTCTCTCTGTCTCTCTCTCTCTCTCTCTCTTTCTGTGTGTGTCTATGTGTTTCTCTGAGTCTTCGTCTCGGTCGTTCTATCTGCCTGTCTGTGTAACTCTCCAACTGTTTCCCTGTCTCGGTCTGTCTGTTTGGCTGTCTCTGCTTGTCTCTTTATGTTTGTCTGTCTGCCTGTCCCTGTATTTATGTCTCTATTTCTCTCTCTCTCTGCTGCTATTCTTCTGTCTCTCTTTGTCCCTCTCTCAGTCTCATTTTCTCTGTCTCTGTGTCTTCTTCTTCTTGATCTGCCTCTCTCTTTCTCTATTTTTTCTCTGAGTCCTTGTGTCTGTCTCTCCTTTTGTCATTCATTATGACTGTGTATCCCTCTGTTTCTGTCTCTGACTTTCTATGTCTGATTGTCTGTCTCTGTCTGTTTTTCTCCTGATTCTGTGTGTCTGTCTCTCCTGTTTTTTCTTAATGTTTTTTCTCCTGTTTTTTCTTAATGTTTGTCACTCTCTTCTTGTTTCTGTCTTTCTGGGTCTGATCGTCTTTGTCTGTCTGTCTTTGTCTTTGTCTCTTTCTCTCTGAGTCCGTGTCTCTGTCTGTCGCTCTTTATGTGCATCCCTTTGTTTCTGTCTCTGTCATTCTGTGTCTGTCTGTCTCTATCTCTGTACCGGCCGCTGTTCTGCGCATAATGAAATCGTGTGGCACCACACACGTGGCTGTTGAGGATAGCATCTCCAGACCTTCCGAATTTTGGCTGGAAATCAACGTGGCCTGTTGGAAGATTGTATAATCCAGACATACTGTTCAATAAAAGTGGTGATTCTGTCAGCAAGTTATGAATTTGTATCAATACTCATTGTGAATATCTATGGTGTGATCCAATCTGCCCGATGATATCTAGTAGAGGAGAACCAAGTCCATATGGCCGTTGTACCACGTGCGAGTCTCACTCGCATATGCTGCCCAAGTCATGAACATTCCAACATCTAGATCAGTGGATGTATTTCATTTTGATCTGATGTTTTCTATGCAGAAAACCAATATTGTGTTAATGTTGTCTTCCACAGGTATGGTATGGTATGGTATGGTATTGATTTATTTGAATTCGGTATCTCAACAGTACATTGTACAACTTGGGAAGATCCGAATGACATAGATACATAAACATAAAAGTGGAGTAGGTGCTACAGCGGATCATTTTATCGCAGGTTGTGGGACTAAACTAATACCAGTATGCAAGTACACAAGAAATAAAAGCTGAATAAATACGACTGCATGACATTGGAGAAAAGCACCAATTAGAGCAAAACAAAGCGACACATCACTCATCGAAAACATTTTCAAAAAGGAGCTGTTTTAACCGGGTACATTGTGGCCCGTCATTAAGAAGGCAGGCAAGATGGGCGTTAAATGCAGAAGACGTATTGCAAGACTTCATTTCGAAGGGCAGAGCATTCCAAAGTAAAGCAATCCTACTAGACAATGAGCGATACCCGCATGCAGTCTTATTTCGGCATAACGAAAGATTATTTGCAGAAGAGCCGCGAGTGGTGTAAGCAGGTGTACTGTGCCTACAAAATAGAGAATCTAAACTGGCAACCGGGTGAGCTACTTTACACTGAAAGATAAATTTAATGAACAACTGTAAGAAACGGTGGTCCAGAGGACATAGCTTAAGAGAGTGGTAAAGGGGGTCCACGTCAGCACAGTAATGGGCACCACAGGCAGCTCGGATCGCACGACGGTGAACAGCAAATAGGCGCCCACGGTCATTTGCAGATACGCAGGGTAAGAACGATTGAAATGCAAATTCTAGATCAGATTGAATTACGCATAGCACATAAAGGCGACAAGCGCACGGGGACAGTTGACGAAAAGAACGCCGTAGAGCACCAATTTTGCGTGACACCTTGGCAACAAGCTTATCACAATGAGGTGTGAACGAGAGCTTGTTGTCAATTACAACCCCCAGACAGCGAGCACTGGACACTTCTGTCAGCACTTTACCATCGATACAGATAGTGGGCGTGGGACAGACCGGCGAGCGCTTGGGAGCGATGAACATTACAACAGTCTTATTCTCATTGATAGTCAGGCCAAGTTGCTGAAGATCAGTAGCGAGTGCTGATAACGTGTGGGAAACTAAATCTGCAGCCTCCTTTGCCGTCGGACAGGATGCGTACACCGTTTTGTCGTCCGCAAAAGCGAGCAATTTCGTCCCGGATGTGTCAGCAGTTGCAGGAAGGCGGCGAACATACATGTAGATGTTAAACAGAGTTGGGCCCAAGACACTGCCTTGCGGGACCCCACGAGTGACAGGTAGAAATGGAGAGACCTCACCGCACCTGAGGACCCGCTGGGCTCTGCCAGAAAGGTAGGATTTAAACCATGAGAGTGCTGATCCGCTGATACCAATCTCGTGCAAAGCCAAGAGTAGCTGCTGATGCTGCACACGATCGAACGCTTTACTAAGGTCAACAAACGCGACAGCAGAGGTCAGGCTCTGGTCCCGAGCAAGACACCAGTCATTAATTGCCAAAGAGAGCAGTTGATGGACGGAGCGATTTGGGCGGAACCCAAATTGGTGATCATGTAGGAATGCAGTCGAGTCCAGGTGACAGAATAGTTGCGACATTACCACGGATTCCAACACTTTGGACAGGATCGACGTCAGCGAAACTGGGCGGTAGCTCGTTGCGTTGTAGACGTCGGTCTGAGCGGATTTTGGGATCGGGGTGATGTTGGCTCGCTTAAAGGCAGAAGGAAACACTCCACTGCTAAGAGACGCGCTGAAGATTTCTGCCAAAGAAGGCGCCAAGGAGGACGCCATGGCCTTGAGGAAACCAGGCAGAAGGCCATCTGGACCCGGTGCCTTGCACGGTATAAGGGAGCGAAGAGCACGCTCTACCTCTGTAGTGCTGACCCGATCGAAAGAGGTCAATGCATCTTCAAGGACCGGTCCAGACGCCAGGTCGTACGTGCTTGTGGGGTCGTGGACTATAGCATGGAAGTGGTCATTTAGGTTAGGTGCAAGAATGGGAGACGACTTTGGTTTACGTTTTGTCACATAGTTGATTGTAGCCCATAAGCGACGCGGAGATTTTCTGTATTCGGCACAAATTCTCTGATAGTGCTGGTTCCGCAGACGACGATAGAGATTGTTATATTGGGTGCGAAGGCGCTGAAAGCTGTTGTAAAGCTTGGTGTCTGTGGAACCTCCCTTGCGCCACGTGCGAAAGGCCGCTTTGCGCCTCCGAATTAGTGCTTGTACTCTGACGTAACAAAGGGGCACTTTCGACGAGGAGCATGTCGGTAATGCTTAGACGGTTTATATGGCGCTACCAAATCCAGCAATGAGTCAACTTTACTTGTCCATTCGTCAACCATACTATTCACGCTGGAAGAGAGAGAGAAAGCACAGAGGTTTGCGGACTCTAAAAGGGTCTCCAATTGCTTGATATCGGTGTTGGAAAAGTCCCGACTGGGCAGGCGCTGGTTGCAGTCAGTCGGGAAAGAGTAGGGGTCGGGGGTGGTCAAGGTTGCACATACCAAACAGTGATCGGAGTGCTCAAAGTCATGAACAATACCGCCTGAGACAGCATCTGTATTACTTATAATGTAGTCAATTGACGATGACGACTTCGGACAAACGCGAGTTGGGTCGTGAATACAGTTTAGAAAGTTAAAGGGCAAAAGAAAGTTGGTAAGGAGAGACGAGTAGAGCTGGGATGTAGGTTGGAGAGAATCCACGTTCAGGTCACCCATGAGCACCAACGAGTTACCCTGGAGTTCTGTCAGTTCCTGCGCCAGGGAAGTCCAAAACGATGCTGGGGAATTCGGGGGGTCTGTAGAGGCAACCAAGATGGAAGGGAGCAGCATTGCGTCGCCGGCGAGATGTAAGCCAGAGCATTTCAAAATTATTTGAGCTTCGTAGCAAGTGCCGGGTAAAGCCAAGTCTAGTGCTGGTGTACACACAGACGCCTCCCGCCTTGCGGCAGGGGACTGAAAGACCACTAAAGCAAGGGCAGCTTCGTGGACACTCTCGGTCGCGCCGGAACAGCGTGTACCCGTCAATAGCTAGTTCTGATTCAGCAACTGTATTGTCAAGCCAGGTTTCAGTAATAGCGAGAACATCCAGGGAATGGTCGGAGATGAGGGATTGAATTTCATGGAGTTTATGTCTGAGGCTACGCACATTTAAATGACCGATATTGATGTTATGATTAGTATGATGACTGGGTAGAGATATTGGCGGTGGAGGATGTGATCTGGGGGTGAACGGTGGTGCGAGTGGATTTAGAGGAGACATGTTTACTGATTGGAACCGTGGGCGACTCGATCAGTCTCCCAATACCACTTCCGCACAGTGAAATTCTCGGGCCAGAACTCCTTGTCCAACACGTTTCTTGAAGATCTAATTTTATCTTTACCTGTGCCATATTTAGAGTTGTCGCGTATTGCGTTATTTCTATACCTGTTTTTTTTGGTGATGTTTTGTCCTTTTGTTCTCTCTCTCGTCATAGTGCATGCAGGTGTGATTTGTTATCAGTTCGCAGCGCTCCTCATATATTAACCCATCCTAACCGGTGTGCCCACTTCATTCCTGATGATGGTTATTTTATGACCGAAACGTTGAAATGATAATATTTTTCTAGTGAAAAGCAGTTATTTGAGTGTGAGCCAGTGTTGCTCACAACCAATTTTTTACTTATGAAGCTGCGTGATGCGTCCTACAAGATTTTAAATCTAATTTTAGTATAATTTAAACATTTGCTGCACACAAGCATTATCCCAGTTGGGTGTGATTTCTACGTTGACTTCATCACCATCACCGTTGCGTTCTTTGGCCGACCTCACTTGCCTGTGTTTGATTTGCTATTCTTTAAAAACGTTTTCGCATTTCAGAATGTTTTCCATGTCTGCTGAGGTTCCCCGGAATTACACCATCCAAACCATGCAGGTTGAACAGGCTGGGAAGGTTTTGACTGTTTCAGATGCTCTTAGAATATCACCTGTCAGGCACACAGTGACGATATGCAAAGTGTAACATGAACTTTTCATTTCCTCTGCATTGATGTAAAATGTAGGTGTATTACAGGGCTTTATTATTATTTTGTAAGAAAGGTTTGCTCCCCACACCGGAGCTCGCGCTATTCCGCCGACTTTACTTGACACTTGACTGACTCACGACTGCCATCCAGAGCACACGAGAAGTCCATCGAACCTTCGACTCGGCATACCTGCAAGAAAGCACCACTCCCTGCTCAATACACAGTGTTTCGGGGAATTCACCCCTCATCAGTTGAGCTTGAGTAGGCTGAGGAAGATTGTGCCTGAAGAGCACCACTTATATAGTGCTCTCCAGGCACAAACATCACCAGGGATACAAACTTACAGAGACGCTCCGCTTCCAGCGCGACAAACACCTCGTGAACACCAGATAGCAGCGTGAGTCAGTGTCGCTCCTGGACGGTGAGACAGCGTTGCGAATGACCGAGGGTCCTCGACGTCTGTCTCACCGTCCAGGAGCGACACTGACTCACGCTGCTATCTGGTGTTCACGAGGTGTTTGTCGCGCTGGAAGCGGAGCGTCTCTGTAAGTTTGTATCCCTGGTGATGTTTGTGCCTGGAGAGCACTATATAAGTGGTGCTCTTCAGGCACAATCTTCCTCAGCCTACTCAAGCTCAACTGATGAGGGGTGAATTCCCCGAAACACTGTGTATTGAGCAGGGAGTGGTGCTTTCTTGCAGGTATGCCGAGTTGAAGGTTCGATGGACTTCTCGTGTGCTCTGGATGGCAGTCGTGAGTCAGTCAAGTGTCAAGTAAAGTCGGCGGAATAGCGCGAGCTCCGGTGTGGGGAGCAAACCTTTCTTACAAAATCATCGCCGAAGTCGCAACCACTACTTCGTTTTATTATTATTTCTCCTTTATTCACTTCTTTCGAAGGCGATAAGCCAGACCCACCGGGAAATATTTCCATGGGTGGGACAGCAAAAAGAAAGTGAAAAAACAAAAACAAAAATAAATAAATAAATAAAACCTAAAAACCAAAGGGACAAGAACTAGTTGAAGGAAGAGGAAGAAAGGAAAGAAACTCAATCCGAACTCCAACATCAAAACAATAATAAAGAATTTGCAGCGACAGGCAAAATACATCAACCAATGAAGGGAGTAGTAACAAAGGAAATATCAGTCTTTATCAGTCGTTATTCAAGTCTCTTAGCTATTGAACATGCAAACGCAGCAGAGGTGCATCTACATGTTAAGGATAGTTCTCAGTATTTTAATCGAACCTTGTATAGCCTCCTGTTGCACAATAGCCAGGTCTCCTCCCTGCACAGTCCGAAGGCATTGAGGAGTCTCCCCCACCAAGCCTCCCAGGGCACCGACAACCACAGGGACCACGTCAACCTGGTTGAGGGACCAAATCCTCGAAATCTCCCGCTTCAAATCATAATATTTCGAGCGCTTTTCAGCCATTTTCTTATTGATGTTGTTCTCACCAGGAACGCTGATGTCTATAATGTAGGCGATGCGCTCCTTGTCATCAACAAGGAGCAGATCGGGCCTGTTTGCTGATAGTTTCAGGTCAGTTGGGACCGAATACTCCCAATAGAGGCGATACTGATTACTCTTGACCAATGCCTTGAGCTGGTGGTCGAATCGTGAAGCACCAGTAGGTAGATCTCGTGCTTTACACATTTCGAAGTGCACATACTTTACTATCCGGTTATGTCGTTCAATGTAACTGGTCCGAGCAAGAACTGGGCAGGCACTGACAATGTGGTCAATTGTTTCTAAGCTGCCCTTGCAAAGCCTGCAATTGGCATCAGTTCGAGGAATTGACTTCATTATGGCGTATTGGTAATTTTTCGTTTGGAGGGATTGGTCTTGTGCTGCCATAATCATGCCTTCAGTTGAAGGTTTCAGTGTCCTTGATTTCAACCACATGAAGGTAAGCTCCTTATCTAGGCGATTCTCCTCCAATCGGCTCCAATATCTCCCATGCAGCGGCATAGTGGAAAGTGTTTTGGATTTTCGCTCAGCGCACGCTTGTTTAATGGTATGCTTATTGGGTAAAGCTGGTCCAGCTGCTGGCAGATCCAAACTCGACAGGAACTTAGCGGCCTTTGCAGTTATTGAGTGGCTTTTTGTTGTAGGTTTTTGTTGATGATACTGATAAAGCAGGCTTATTCTGTCTATTGGGCTGGTACTCATGTAGCGGGCCAGGCCACACATGCTCCGGCCGTGCATATCCTCACAAGAGACCAAGCCCCGGCCTCCATCTCCCCTCTTCATGTAGAGCCTGTTGACTGAGGCTTTGGGGTGGTGAAATCCAGACGCAGTCAAGGCTGATCTTGTCACTCGATCTGTGGTCTTGATTTCAGCCTCGGTCCAATTTACGATTCCATAACTATATGTCATAACCGGCAGAGCATACGTATTGATGGCCTTGATCATGTTTCGCGCATTCAATCCACTGTTAAGAAGCAAATACAATCTCTTTTTGTATTCTGCAGTGAGTTGCGTCTTGAGCTTCGGGTGAGGTATCATGGCTGCTTGCACTACTCCAAGGTACTTGTATGTTTCATTGAGTCGTAGCGACTCTGCAATGGTCTCATCGCCAACCTGGATAGAGCATCCTTCATCTGGTTTTCCTCTCCTGACGTGCAGCACGGCACACTTGGCCGGGTTGAGATTCATGCCGATGTCATCACCAACGCCACACACGGTAGACACGAGGGTAGTCACATCCTTTGTAGTTTTCCCATAGAGTTTAATGTCGTCCATGTACCAAGAGTGATTGATAGACAACTCGGCGTCTCTGCAGCTGACTCTGTATCCCAAAGGCAATCGGTTGAGCTCAAAACTGATCGGGTTTAGCGCCAGGCAAAACAGTAACGGGGATAATGTGTCACCTTGAAATATGCCTCTTCTTATTGAAATGTTGCCGGTAGTGACCCTGCATCTTCCCTGGTCGCATATGTGCATTGTCGTTCTCCAGTTCCGCATGCTACGAGCAATAGTTGTGACCAAAGACGGGTGGAATCGATACATCGTCAAAGCATGTAGAATCCATTCATGCGACACACTATCAAATGCCTTTTTGAAGTCCAGGTATGCCATGACCAGATTTCGCCCTTTCGTATGGGCATCCTCCAGAATCATCTTATCCACCATCAGGTGCTCCTTGCAACCAAGACCAGCTGCTGCACAACCGCGCTGCTCCGTTGCAAGTATTTCATGTTGATTGATGTGCTGCCACATAATCTTCGATATGGCGGCGGTAAAGAGCTTGTACTGTATCGGAAGACACGTAATTGGTCTATAATCTTTGGGCATTGCCGAAGGTGGAGAAGTCTTAGGAAGGAGAGTAGTAGCGCCAGACGTCAACCATCCCGGAATGTCACTGTGGCCATCTATCACCCTCTGGAAGGCTCTCCGAAGGTAAGAGTGCAGGCTTGTCAGCCTCTTCCACCAGTACCCATGCAACTTGTCATGGCCCGGAGCCCTCCACAAGGCTAGTTTGCGCAGGCAGTCAGCCAGGATGTCCTGGGTGATAACTGCGCTACTCTGCACAGGGACGTGTTCTTCATAATATTCTGCTTGCCTTACATACCACTCACCAGCGGTGAACGGCGCAGGTGTAGACAGAAGATCACTCCAGAATTCGGTGGCTTCACCCGCCTCTGGAAATTGCGGCGTCTCCAATCGATTTGAAGCACCACTAACAGGGTGTGCAGGCTCCCGAAGCGTCCGGTAGAAAGCACGCTCATTCATTTGGAACATTTTGTTGGCTTTTTTGGCCTTTTCATTTTCTCGGTATCGACGCATCCTGGCTGCTAGCGCAAGAAGTCGATCTTTCTTTCCCTGTAGCTTCATTTCCAACTCGTCTGTGTTTCCGACTTCAACTTTATATCTCCTCCAGAAGTCATGATGTTTCTCCGATGGATATCGTAGCATGCTGGTGAGTCGGGAAACATCCGAGCGGAGTTGATCGATTTCCTTTGTCAATCGGATCTGCCACTGCGGCGGATGGTCCTTGTCACTTCCGTTTTGCTTGGCATTGCCAGTCGGATGATTCTGACTGCCTTGGATAGTCGATATGCAAACGCAAGCACCAGCATACACAAGGCAATTGATCTCATGGAGCGACGCCTCACCATCAGGAAATAGCCGGCGACACACAAGCCTGAGCTGATTATTATTATTATTATTATTATTATTATTATTATTATTATTATACGCATTCCCGCGTTGAAGTGTAGCAGCAGTATGCTGCGTCCACAGCTTCGCTTATGCAGAATGGCTTGGGTGAGAGGAGAGGGGAGAGAAAGCAACAACGGGCTTTAACGACTCGTAATTGTAGGCTTGTTATCAATTAATCCGGTTTAAAAGCGAGATTACCCCCCCCCCCCACTCGCGAGAACAAGGCATCAGCTCCAAAGATCTTTGGCAGACACGACGTTAGAAACAGTGCAAGCATTGTCACGGATTGTCACCAGGTCACACTCAGTGCCGGAAGGCCTAGTGGAAGTTGCAAACCTTCTGTCGTGGTGAGACCGGCCAGTATCCATCATCCATGCAGTTTAGTTTAAAAGTTTTATTCAAAACTATGCTGCGTACATGGCTAGATCTGCCACTGAATACTTTGCGTTGCGATTGCAGGGTTTTCTTAGCCAACCACAGCAAGCAGAGAAAAAAATAAGAAGTCGAAAGTATAAGTAAAAGAAGGTAAAGTAAACATAAGACTGGACGTATGGATCACGTGTTATGAGTCACTGTACAATACTGTAACAAGATAATACACAGTTAGAAAGCGTGGTAACTTAGTACAAAACTGACAGGCTACTGAGACATTCCACTACCTGACACCTCACATGTAGCTGTAACAAATATTCATTGCCTAAACCAACATACTTCCAGTTTGGACGGTTCAATGTTGTGCTAGGAGCTAGGAGGGGGTAGGTGACCGCAGGTAAAATGTGCAATAGCTATGTCGCACGGCAATAAAATAATGTGAGAAGTACAATAGAGAGCAATAGGAATATGGATACTACAGAATAGTGGCGTTGGTGAAGCTGGATGCACTCCACCGACCTGTGGTCCTAGCAACAGCATGCCACCAGAGCACCAGAAACGGGGATGCATGGGAAGATTAGAAAAAGAAAAAAGGCCCAAAACCACCATAAAGAATATCATGAATATCGTTTCCCTATTAAAATGACTAGGTGAGGATACAAGCGCTAAAGCACTAAGGGGGTCGGATTTCAGCACTGTACTTCTACTTGAGGTAGCGTGCCGCTGTGAATAATACGATCAGTGTCTGTCCGTTCCCGAGCACTTCTGGAGCCTGGGCTGTTTTTATGTTGCGATTTATTTTTTATTTTTTTATTTCCTCTTCTCCTTTGCTTCTTTCATTTCCTATTCACCAGTTTATGTTATTAGCAAGAGTGGTCCTGTGTTTTCAATGTGTAAAGTAAAATGAACACAAAAACAACACAAACAAATAAACGTATACATTACAATACTTTAAAAACACATTTAAAAAGCGTAAACATCAGTCTGACTAACTCGGCTACATAACAGTGCGTGTTTTGGTCAGGCCTGGGCACATTCACTGTACACGCTTTACATGTCGCAAACATATTTCGCGGCGAGGTCCGCCAGTGTTCTCTGCGGCATCCTGTCAGTTAGGCGAATGACGTTATCCGCTGGATACATTTCCATAATAGAAATAAATCAGCGGCCCACAGCGATCCCATTGCCCGGGCAACAAAATCCAAAGTTGTGTCTGTCTACAGAAAAATGGCCACAGAAAACCCCAACCACAACACACTCACTGGCACACATCTTCCCAAGCGATGTGCCTTCTTTGTCGGGAATGTTAGCCCTGGAAGTAAGGCACAGTCCATCGTCACCTGGTGCGCTGATAGGGGCGTTGATGTATACGCATGCACAATTGCCGAAACCCAATACTTTGGTACCTGCTATGCACGCGTTTCTGTCGCGGAAGAGTTTGAGCAAACGCTGCTTGACAAGGAATTCTGGCCCGACACCATTGCGCACACCGTCCGCAAATGGCGCTATGCCTACTCCGCTAGCAAGTGATGGGTCCTCGGTCACCTAGCCAACAGCTAAATCCTCTTGCCCAACCCTTTGTGCCCCACGCAAGTTCATCACACCCTTCCCCTCATTGCGTTACATATTCTTCGATGTCTAGTGGTCATATTCCACTTGCACCACCATTCCTTCCTGATTCTGGACAACAAACTACTAAAACTCCTAATCAACAGCAGCTCCACGACGCCCCCTACCACAAACTAATGTCGGTCTTCACCCCGTTGAGCGCTCATGCTTTCCCGTTTTTCCCGGACCACGCACATTCTATTAACATTGTAACTATCAACTGTCGCTCTGTAACAAACAAACTTCCGGAATTGTACGCAATATGTCAGGCCAACAAGCCCACCATAATATGTTTAACAGAAACCTGGCTAAGCCCGTCACTTTCATTCAGTGTTCCAGGCTACACATGCTTCCGTAAAGACAGATCTACACATAAGAACCTGAGATCAAACCTACGTGGATATGGTGGCGTGGCCATTCTCATACGTGATGGGACATTTCCACATTGCACCCGTCGCCATGACCTTGATTCTCCCCAAAGCGAGGCCTTATGGATTGAGCTTGGTGCACCGGCAGGTCTCCGGGCCAATCCGCTACTCATTTGCTGTCATTACCGCCCCCCTTCACAATCCCTTCTTGATATCACCTCCTTTTGCGACATACTTACCGACACGCTGTGTTCCTTGGACCTCTCTTTATTTGATGTTTTTCTTACCGGTGACTACAATGCCCACAATTCTGACTGGTGGAGTGGTGACACCACATCGCGTGCTGGTACGGAGCTATCACACGTGTTCTCTAGCTTTGGCCTCCAGCAGCTTGTCAATTTCCCCACCCGTGTCGCTCCGAATGGAAGACTGTCCTGTCTGGACTTGCTTGCTACGAACCGCCCCCTCTCTGTACGCTCTGTTGACGATGCTGCCCCGCTTGCTGCATCGGATCATTTGCAAGTCATTACAACGCTAGCCTACAACATTGCCACTGCTGACACCTCTTACAACTGCTCTCAGACTCCTACCCCTCCGCGACATGCCTTCCGCCAGGTTACACCTTCCACTTGGTCAATCATCAACTCTGCACTTTTTGCCTGTGACTGGCATCTTTTATTCACCTCCACTATTGTTGATGAAGCTGTGGAGAAGTTCACCACAGTTCTTGATGACGTGCTCTCCTTCTATGTGCCACAATACGGAGCAAGACCCGCTACACCCAAACATGGCAGCCACCACCCTCGTCAGTCCAGCCGTAACCCCAAGATCCCTTGGCTCGACAAAGATCTCCAAGGTGCAATTAAACTCAAATACGACTACTATAGCTTAAGTAAGAAGTACTCCACCTATGCTAATATTTCTTTATACAAAAAACAGCGCAATCTGGTGAAGTCATTGTCACGTTCTAAGTATCGAGCATATTTACGTTCGCTCACTACCACCCTATCTCACCCCTCTTCCAGGCCTAACCTGTATACCTTTGTTCGCACTCAAAGGACAACTAGTACACGTCAAGACATACCACCGTTATTAGCTTCCAATGGTTCGATGGTGACTGACCCCAAGTCTATAGCTAATACTCTCAATACGCAATTCACATCAGCTGGTATTCCAGACGACCATTCCTCTCCAATACCACCTCTGCAACGTTCTGCGACTGTGTCTTCTGATCTGCGCTCTATACATACCACCACATCATCTGTTCGCAGCTACCTAAAAAGACTAAAAAGCTACAAAAGCCCTGGTCCTGATGCCCTACCAAATGAAGTTCTCAAAGTTCTGGCTCCATCTCTGGCGTACCCACTGTGCCTTATATTCAACCTTTCCTACTCCTCCGGCGTATTTCCTGATCGTTGGAAGATCGCTAAGGTCACGCCCATCTACAAGTGTAAAGGCTCCCGATCCCAAGCCTCAAACTATCGTCCAATATCTCTTCTCTGCTCCCTTTCAAAAGTATGTGAAAAGGTATTTTACGACCAGTTGTATTGCCA
Source organism: Sycon ciliatum (assembly GCF_964019385.1). Classification (NCBI taxonomy): domain Eukaryota; kingdom Metazoa; phylum Porifera; class Calcarea; order Leucosolenida; family Sycettidae; genus Sycon; species Sycon ciliatum. The sequence continues at coordinate 8,363,339 of NC_088653.1, read as the reverse complement.
CATTTCACCATGCCTTAGCCCTTCCCAATCTGGCTTTCGGCGCAACGACTCAACCTCTGACCAACTAGCTCGTCTAGTACAAGACATTGCCACCCTTCGTGATGCTCGACACCATATTGCTCTCTGTTTCTTTGACTTGGCAAAGGCCTTTGATACTGTCTGGCATCGTGGCCTCCTTGCCAAGCTACATATTGTCTTTGGTGTGTCTGGCCCTGCTCTGTCCTGGCTGGAGTCCTATCTGAGTAGCCGATCACAGTTTGTTTCTGCCCTCTCCATCAACTCTGATCCTCTACCAGTGTCTTCTGGAGTTCCCCAAGGCTCCATACTTGGACCTCTTTTGTTCGTAGCATACGTAAATGATTTACCCTCTATAGACCCAGGTGTCTCGTTATTTGCTGATGATACAACCCTACTGTCAGCATCCTCGTCCTCAGCGGCTCTTGTACCTCGAGTGTCGGCTCAGATATGCAGTGACCTACGCTGGATGCAAACATGGCGACTTAGACCCAACCTGACTAAAACCGAAATAATGTTCCTTCCCCCAATCTCATCCATGTCACTTTTACACCATCCTGATTTCCCAGAACCCATAACGGTTGTTTCCAACCATAAACACCTGGGAATAATGCTTGATGATCGTCTCTCTTGGTCTTTCCATATTGATGCTCTTTGCAGCCGTTCAAGCTCTGCCCTAGGTGTTATACGTCCCCATTGTTTCCATCTTCCTTTCAAATGTAAAATTTTGTTTTACAAACTGTACATCCTGCCTCTTTTCATGTACGCTGCTGTTAGCTGGTGTGGCTTGTCCTCGGTTCTCGCTGAGCATCTCGAAATCCACCATAGAAAACTTCTTCGTATCCTGTTTAGTCTACCCCCCTGTCTACCCTTCTGCTTCCCTGTATGTCCTTGCAAATGCTTGCCCACTGTCGACCCACCGTCAAAAATTAATTTGCACTTTTGCTCACAAATTTAAACTAGCTCTACATCCTCCTCATCTTAACGTGTATAACTGGTTCCGAATCACAGATGGCTCCCAGACAAGATGCTCTGTTGCCCTCCCCTTGGCTAAAACGTCCTCCCTTGTACGCTCTCCACTCTTTGTTGCTTACTCTGCTTGGCTTGCGCTGCCCGCTACTACGCGCAATGCCAGTACCCTGGACGCATTTAAATCTGCTCACTAGATTCACCATCACCTGTCCCTCCCATGCTTCTCCGTCTTGACCATTACTTTTCTTCTTTTATTCACCATGGTTGGTTAACACCCACATCTCCCGTACTGGCTGATTTTCTTCTCATGCCATGAGGTGTTGTCTATAATAATAATAATAATAATTATGGTTTCGTGTTATCAGCATGATGGTCAACTGTTTACTTGTAGTGGTCCCAGTCTACACTATGCACAAGACTGGCAAACTCTCAGCAGGTCAGTCAGTGTGAATACCCGGGTATCATGAACTGTAGATGTGGACTTGAGAGTTGTGCAGCATGTTCAGCCAGTCAGTCGGTATCATGAACAGTAGTTGTGTGATCTAGGAATTCAATATTCATCACAATACATGTACAGTCGTCCCATGTCCATGTCCTGTACATGTGTTGTTTGGCTGTCGTAGAGTGCAGGAAGGTGCATGCAGTAGTAATCGTGTTCTAGTGACGTCATGACTTTAGCGGGAGGATTAGTCATAATACTATTAGTACACTCCGTCAAGGCTTGAAAGTGCACGTCACAGCATAGCAACAATTTCAAAAATTCAAAAACTGGATCCACTTGGATCCAGTTTTTGTATGGATCCAAGCACATTTCAAGCCGTCTTACCCACAGCATGGTGATGTAGCCAGTGAAACTGACTGATTTGGCTACTGGGGGCGGGGTTACAACTGGTGGCGAAATAAAAGTCACACCTTCATGCGACATGAGTAGGTTGCTATGCACCCACATACTTAGGCAATAGCAAAGTCACACCTTAGTGGATCCAAAAATAGAAATCTGATGTCAAATTACTACTCCCTGGCCGTTTTGACGTCATCACTTTCAAGCCCTATGGGTCTGACTGCTCTAATCAAGCCTGTCATTGCTCATTGCTGGAAATAATTGCAAGAATCTTCACCTATACGTCACACACAGTGTCGGCCAGGGTGAAAAGAATATTTGAAACTATTTGAATGAATTTTGATATTGAATTTGATGTAAACTAAACTATTATTCAAATACATGTACACCAGTACTGGGCCGCCAGTGGATGTGCCCCAAATCCACGAGTGTACTTGACAGGAGACACTCAGCAGCCTGTCAGCGATCCATGATAGCTCTACTTGTACAAGCGAAGGTCGCTTCAACTAGGACTATAACATCTAAAATTTCGTAGGACGTGCTGCATTTGCATTTTGTTGAGGAGCACAGTACTCAGTAGTCTATAATTATGTATGTGTGACCGCTGCATCGTGTGGTCCGCCAAAGCGGCTGCGGTAGTTACGCTTTTTGCTTCCACAAAAGCGGTGCAAACTTTTCATGTGTGACCGCGGCCTTAGTGGAGGCCGAACTGTGAAAATGAGTAGCCTCAGTCTGCATGATCAAAACGCGACGCAGCTCACCAGATCAGGTTAGGGTCCTCTTCCGGTGCCGAAAGGCGGGCTCACGCCTCTACATGGCTACTTGCCATTGTCTAACCCCCAAGACGATTATGATACATGTAGTAGCCGACTGGACGAAATAAAAATAATAAAAACGTGACTCGGGCTCAGTATGAATGACTTCAATAATACTAGTACATGCATGATGATGGTATGTTATGCAGAGTGCTGCTGTGGATGCCGCCAGCCTTTTTACGTCTTTGCCTTTGCCTTGGCTGTAGCTACTGCCCGAAAAAAAGGATCTCATTTCCCAGTCTGCCCTGCCTTGCTTCTACTACGATCTAGCCCTATACCACGTGACGTGTATGTGTGTGAACAGACAAGCGTAGCGTCTACATAATCATAGTAGACACTGTACAGGCTAGGCGACATCGCTCACTGTTGCATGTGATGACACTTGAACAGCTAGTGCGCCTCTGGCGACACAGTCGACAGTCGGCTTCATTTCGGAGTTGGCGTGGTATCAGCGGAAAGATCGGCCCGCAATGATTTTAGACCTACTCGTACTCATGGTATTGGTAGACCTACATATGGATGTACACGAGTAGCACTGTACTTTTGTAGTGTGGAGCAGGCAGTAGAATCTGATGTCATGTTGTACAGTCATGTACATAATCTACGCTTAGATCTACATCTTCTGACAGATCAGACAGATGAATGAAGCCACAGAGCTCTGGCGGCTGGAGCGTGCAGCGAACGTGTAGATAGGATCTTGGACTGCTGCACCGTCCGTGCTTCAGTTGAATGCGGAATCTAGTTTTTTCTTGCTCGCTGCCGACTGTGGGTGTTCTGGGCGGATGCGTGTTCTGCTTGCGGCCCTTCATATTGTTCTTTTCTGGGAGTTTGAGTGACGCTCCGTCGCAATCTGGTTGCGGAAGTGAAGCGCTTTCGTTCGTTACCTGCCCATCGGCAGGTGGCGTTTAGATTTGTGGGACTACCAATCGTCCGGGTCAACGTTACCAGAATAGCGGACGCCGGACAGGAACCACCCGGCCGTTATCGGGAGCAGGTGCTTCTCACTGGCTTGAAGTCAGGTAAGATTCTCCCATTAATTCCCCAACATTTCACTGAAGGTGTGCGCTGAGTTCTAGTAGCACAGCAGCCCTAACCCGTAACGATTTATTGGGAAAGGCTTCTGCTGATGTACAGTACTCCGTGTCGTGTGCTCACATTTGTCCGCATGGTATTGTATTGTTCGTAGTGAAGCGCAGCAACGGCAATTCAAACGCGAAGGTATTTCGGCTGCTGCAATATCCACTCACTCTCAATCCGTGTGCAGAGAAAATTAGTCGATGAATAATTTCGTCAAATTCCAAAAAAAGGACTTCTTCCAATCGGAAACGGTGACCATTCAGCAGAAAAATTAAATTTCACATGTACATGGTTATGGCTCATGAGTGCACAATCAGTTACAGGGCTGCCACACTTGGAGGGAGAAAAATCTGACGGGGGTGCTGGGGTGTCCCCCGCAGGGGTGCAGGGTGCAGGGCCCCCTTGGTGAAAATGTTTAGGAAAATGGCTTGCTGTTGGGCCCCAGAACACATTTTTAACTTTCCAGCACACGCACTACAACCATGTACATTATGAATTAATGGCCAACTGGACTAAAAAGCGCTCAAAATATAATAATCGCTTGTCCCTCTTTGGGACCAAAATCGGTCGCTTTGTCGGACAGGCGTTCAAAAATCGCACGATTTCCAAAAAATCGGAGTAAGTGGCAACCCTGAGTTATTTTCATTGCCATTTTACGACTATTGTCTCCTCGTAGGTTATTGAAATACTTTGATCGATCTCTTTGTCATTTTAGGGGAAAATCCCTATTCGTGTGCTCTTGGACCAACTGAGCACATGATAATGACGTAGTTGGCTGAGGTTTGAATCACCTCGAAAAGAGCTTTCTGTAATAGAGGAGAGTGGAATGGCATTGATGGTGGAATTTACTCGCATATTGGGCTTGGGGTGGACTTTGCTGTAATCCCGCGCCTGATTTGTGCCAGCTAGTTGACGTAGTCTGGTATGCTGGCGTTGCTCTCGCCAGGAGCTTTCTAAAGAGCCCAAGATTGTGGAAATGCAGTGAAGGAGGTCAAAGTTATAGCCTGTTGAAGGTGTAAATTGTGCAGAAAATTTAAATTCTGCTTCATTCTGTGCTGGAAATCAGTACATAAAGGGATATTTATTTATTTTTGCTTCGTTTTTGTTTACTACCATGGCTGGCTACCGCCTTCGTCCTTCCATATTGGCCTATATTCTCTGGCCACGGGAAGGTGAAATAAAAAAATAAAAAAATTACTGATGCAGCATGCCTGGTGTGCAACAATACCATACCAGTAAAGAAGCTGGTCAAATAGTGAAAGAGGGCTGTCAACGCAAGGATCATAACGTGAAGCAAGTTGGTAGGATGAGTATGTATGCGAAGTGTGTGGAAGGAATGCATGCAAGGAGAGAGTGCATGTTCCAAAACCACGTTATGTGTGCGAACAATTGGGAAAACGTAGAAGAAGAAGAAAAACGATAAGCTAGCACCACAGTATAATAATAATAATTACTCGGTAAAATGTACCTGACCTGTCAGTGTGTGTTCAGGATCAAACCCCGTGTTATGTATGTAGCTGACGTGTCAGTGCGTGTTCAGGATCAAACCCCGTGTTATGTATGAAAAAAATATGAAAATGTAAATCTAGCACCATACACCCTGACTACTCGATTCAGCCCCTGGGAAATCCAGATAATTAATAATTGGTTTACAAATCAGTTGGCTGGAAATCCCAGTGCCCTCCGTATGCTTTTCTTTCACCTAGGTCATCATGCTTGTTACTTCAGTTTCCTAATCATCAATTTCTATAAAACTGATAGAAACGTCTTTTCAATATGATTATCAAGTACATCTTTATGTATGTTTTTGCAAAGACGTTTCTTTTAGTTGGATAGAAATAGAGGATTTCTGATGGTATGCAAGCTCCGCTGCATGGAGTTCCCTACACACACCATTCTCAAATCAAATAGTCTCTTCGCTGAAAATTACTTACTGTAAATATACAAATTTTCGGCAGCTATTTAATTTTGGCTGTATTCGGCACCGACCCAAAACACCTAAATTAAAACGCCGATGAAAATTTTCACAGCATCCGTCGCACTATACCGTGCCCTCTGATCTATACCACGCCGAAAATAAATCGCCGCCGAAATGTCAAAAATCGTGAAGTGCCTAAATTTTGCAGCGCCGAAATTTTGTATATTTACAGTATGTCTCAATGAAATATTCTTACAAGAAAACTCTGAATTAGCCTCTGGGATATAGCTGATGCTATTATCGCTCTTTAGAGATCGGATAGCTCTAATTCTGTGATGACCATGCCCGGAATTTACCGGAAGCCTAATTGATTATCTTCCAAGCTCTGGGCGTCGAGACCCCCAACATAATGGTTCAAAACCCAATGATCCCGAGGGACCCATTGGAACTTTATTAGCTGGAGGAGTATGCACCATGTCCTGGGAAACTGTCAGAGAAACCACCCAGGGGATTTAGAGCAGAGCAGAAGAGTACGGTTTTTACCGCTCTTTAGCGACGAAATGGCTCTAGTCTATTGCCCTTTTCTGCGGATTCTCAGTCTGTCGGAGTACTTACTCTGAGAGTTGTCATTATTAACGAAGAGCAGAGCATCAAGGCTGTGCTGTAAAAGACGGGAGGTCGTTTGCATCCGCTTTTGTAGATTTTCCCGGGAACTGGATCCCTGGGGTTGAAGTCAGTGTCTGCAAAACTTAGACTGCGACAGAAAACAATAGCCTAACGTATGTGTTTGGTCTTCTTTGAAAATGCGAGTGAGCGTGCGGACATGTTGGTGCCTGGAGTGGTGAATGGATGTCCAGAAAACGCTGTGATTGATACAGGATCCGCCGCTACATTGTTGTCAGAGGATTTTGCCGACCGCCTACCTAAGGAGCTGGAAAAGGAAACCTCTGACCAAGGCCCGAGGTTAATTGGTGCCAACGGACAACCACCGCCGCCCGAGACGAGGAGGACATCGCTCGGGTATTTGACAGTGCTCAGCCAGTTGGCGCGATGAAAAGGCGAACCCCGCGTTCCCGCCATCCGCCCCAGCTGTTTGGGAGTCCTGTGTGGAACGAGTAAGTGACTTCAGTGGTACTGACTGGATTGGTTGTGTTCGATATTACAGTTAGTTTTGGAACAATGTTGGTAGGGACTCCAATTTGACCTGCACTCGTTTAGTTAAAATTGTTACCCATACTTTTAGTCTAATTTATAAAGTTACTTATAACGCGAGGACGTGTTCTTTTCCATGTAAGCGGGGATATGTCATATCCATACTATTGACACATGCCTTTTAGGCCTCTACGTGACAAGTCTGCCTTTATTTAGGTGTCTAGTTATTTATTTATATCCCGTAAACGGATTCATAATCGCTTTTATTTTATGTCTTCACACAAAGCCTGGCGCCTTCCTTATTTGGTATACCCTGTTTTTCCTTACCTGGCTCCTGCTCTTTGTGATACAGTTTATACACATTATTGCTAAGTTTTGGTACACTGCGGCATGCGGGTGTACTATGGTTCATTATTTGTCCTATAGTTCGTACGGGGGGATCAGCCTCCTGCAGGTAGTTAGATATTATGGCAATCGCCTTTCTCTCTCTCTCTCTATTTCTCTCTCTCTCTCTCTCTCTCTCTCTCTCCCCCTCTCTCTCTCTCTCTCTCTCTCTCTCTCTCTCTCTCTCTCTCTCTCTCTCTCTCTCTCTCTCTCTCTCTCTCTCTCTCTCTCTCTCTCTCTCTCTCTCTCTCTCTCTCTCTCTCTCTCTCTCTCTCTCTCTCTCTCTCTCTCTCTCTCTCTCTCTCTCTCTCTCTCTCTCTCTCTCTCTCTCTCTCTCTCTCTCTCTCTCTCTCTCTCTCTCTCTCTCTCTCTCTCTCTCTCTCTCTCTCTCTCTCTCTCTCTCTCTCTCTCTCTCTCTCTCTCTCTCTCTCTCTCTCTCTCTCTCTCTCTCTCTCTCTTGCCTTCCGCCTTCAGGCGGAAGCTTCGGCTTCCGTCTCTCTTGCCTTGTGCTCTCATATCATATCTTGAACTATGTTACCTTCGTTGAAGATGTGAGTAAACCTGAACGCTGGTGTGAGTGTACGTGTCTTTATAATTATGCCTGAGTGTGTGTGTGTGTGTGTGTGTGTGTGTGTGTGTGTGTAGGTATATGTGCGTGCATGCGTAAGAGTAATTCTGTTGGTGGACTCTCTCTCCAAGCGGCCACCACTGCACGGCCTTGTAAGAAGAAGTTTTAGTAAGTTAGTTATGTGGATGACCGCGGCCTTGGGGTCTAACCCCGGGCCGACCGGATACGACACATGACTAGACACACCTAGCATGCAATTCTGGCGCCAGAATTAGAGAAATTCCGCCCTCTTTTCAGAATGGACGGATTTGACGGAATTGGATAGAATCAATTCTAACGACGGAATTTGTCACTTTTTGTGTAATTGAACTGTGCATCAACAATAACTAATTCTAGAATTGACCGAAATGCGTGTGATCGAAAGCGCCCTATATGTATGTGTGACCGTTGCATCGTGTGTTCCGCGAAAGCGGCTGCGGTAGATACGCGTTTTGCCTCCGCTACGGTACAAAACCGGATACAACTTACAAGCATCATGTTCTTTGAAGTGGGCATGGAAACATGCGCGAAAAGTGAAAAATCACATCAACGTTCAAAGCCATCCCGGAGCGGCTTTGAAGGCGGCTTTGAAAGCGGATTTCGGCTTTTGGTTTTCAGGCAAGGCGAAACGAGTGGTTTGGTGTGTCGAGTGCGCAGAGTTTTTGTTCTTTTTTGGAGAGGCCGGTACCATGCCTCGACTTGTCTTTTCTCCCAAGGTGCAGCTACGGCTTATAGAACTATGGGGAAAATACCAGCGAGAAAATGGAACTATGATTAAAAGAGCTGTTGCCGAGAAGAGGATTGCAGATGAGCTGAATCTGTGCGCAAAGCAGCTATCCGGAGATGTTCAGGAAATGATATACACGGCCGGTATGGTTCACAACTCCAGCACACTCAGAGGAATACACCAGTTGTGGAGGCGTTCCACCGAGATCATACTAGCGGACCAAGAAATAGTATTCTTGAAATATTGAGCCAAGTGCTGCACGGTACCAGTACGGGCAGTTCATGCAGAAATCAAAATTCCCGCTCTTCTTCGCCATGGGTCACGCGGGTCACTTTTTATGTGTTTGGCATGCACTGAGTGCGTTCGATTATGCACGCGAATCGATTCACGATTTTTTTTTGCCAGTATAATCCGCCAAGGGCTATACATGTCAACAACAAATAACTCCAAAGCACGAAAAAGGACAAAAACTAAACCAAGAACATGTGCAATAACATGTTATTTAGAAAGACAGGACAAGTGAAAAATTAGTCAGTCCATTGTTCATGATGATCTCCGACGGTTACTTCGTCAAGCGAGCCTCCGCCACTGCCAAAGCAGCGTGGGCTCCGCAGGAGGGTACAAATTTCAAACTAAAATTTAAACGCCTACAACCGCGAATGCACATGATACAGGATTTCAGAAGGCTGAAGGAAATCTTGCATCTAACAAATGCCATAACATGAGAGTAATGCTCACCCCTCTTCTCAGCCAACAGATGAGAAATTTGTTTATACAGTGCTGTTGATGCTGGACCCATTCCGCCACTGGCTGACATGACCGCCGGAACAAAGGAGTCTTGCTCAACCTGCCTCACCCGCTCCTCATAGTGCCATCTCTTTTCTTTTTCATGTCGCTGATACACAATAGTATGCGGTGCAGATCGATTTGAGCGTGAGTGAGGATTAAAAACCCGTATATCAATAAGTGTACGCTCAAAACGACTGCCCCACAAACCATTGGCAGCGACATCCAACCGGGCACGGTCTTCCACATTTGCGGTCCGGTAGCGAAGACGCTCCCCCGTCAGCGGTTGCAGCAAGGGCTCGATGGACACACTGGTGCACACCTCGTCCAGCAGCCGGGCCGTGACGTCCCGAATACCATTGTGTCTAATGGAGGGAAACCCTCCATAGGGGCACGACAGGGAATGCGCGACAGTTGCCTCTTGGCCGCAAGAGCAGTGTGACGGTACCCTGGCCGGTGTCCATCCGTAACGGAGGCAGAGCCCGTCCCAAAACTCTCCATTCGATAAATTAAAATGATACTTCTTAAGTGGACGACACGTCAGCCAGCTCGACGACCCTTTCTCCTTCGCGACGTCTATGACATGTCGTAGCGACTCCGACGCACTGCCCGATATCGCCTCGAATTCCAGTTTCTGATGGCGTCGAGAAGATGCCTTGGCGTCTCTCTTGGCTGATCTGATTAATACCACGGGGTCGCCGATGGAGCCAACCCCCGACAAGATTCTCCGAGACAAAGGGTTGGTCATCCGAACCGACGATTAATTGTTGGCATAGGGACACAGGGTTAATCAAACCGAGCCCACCCAGACGACACGGCAAAGCCATAAGCCGCCGGAGGGTGTCGCCTGGGGGTGCACCGCAAGTTAAGGCGGGAATCATTTCAGACTTCACAATGTCCTCCAGCGGTTGGAACATGGGTTCGGGTACCTTCATGGTACGACAGAGGAACGCCCATCTACCCCGGAGGCCCGTCACATACGCAGAATACGCAGCCTGCGGCTGGGTTTGTGCAAATACTGCTAGCTTCTTCAGTTCCCCCATCCATTCGTCCACCTTTGTTTTGATATAACTTTGAAGAAATCTGTCCCTTCCGATTGCTGCGCCAAGATATCGTGATCCCTCGTCCGTTATCATTACACCAGTGTCCCGAAACAATTCAGTCGCCTCCTGGTAACACCTTTCCTTGACTACAAGGACCGATTTCTTTGGGTTTACGTAACATCCATATGCCGGTCCTCTCTTGTCCATTATGTCCCACCATAGACGGAGTCTGCGAAGACGAGCAGCAGCGGATGAATCGTCCGCGAACCATGACTGCACCGCACCCGCCTCATCCGCCAAACGTTTCATGGGCATTATTCCCAACGCGTACATGTACATTGCAAGGGGATCCCCCTGTGTTGTCCCTTCTTGCGACAGGATACTTTCACCGTCCACGTAGAGATGAGCTGGATCACGGTAAGTATTAATCAGAACGGTAGCAAGTGATGGACACAAGTGCCGAACATTTCTTAAGCAAGTCTGTCGATTTAGTCTGTTGAACGCATTACTTGCATCCGCCATCAGAATTCCTTCAGTGTCATCCATCTCAAAGGCCTGCTGCATCGCATGTATTCCCGCCTCTATGCCGCAATCTTGGCCAGCGCATAGCTGTATACACCCAACCGCCTCCTGAACGGCTTGGCCTACGACGGAGAGGATGGCCTTGCTTTTAATGCGTCGCGCGACCTCACCTATTCCAATCGGCCGGACACCGGGTTGCTTGTCCAACGCTATCAATCTGCACGCAGTGAAAGCCGACAAAGATGCTGGGTGCACGTACGTGGAGGCCAAATGCCTTGCACACGATGCTTGTGCATCGCAAAGGCCCTGGGAGGCGTCAGAGAAACTAGCGCAAAAATGCCCCCAGTTCTCGGCGTCAACACCACTCGGCCCCGCAGCACCCTGCGTACGAAGCGCTGCACTCTTAATCGAATGACGTCCAAGGCTGCTGAAATAGATCGGATGAGGTGGAGCAGGTGGATCACCACCAATAACGGCGTCCTCGCTCATCGGCTCTGCGGGTGGATGTTTGTCTTTCAGGATATCCCGGACAATGCGTCCGTCAATCTCGTCGCCCAACCAATGCACGCCTTCATCATCACCGCTTGTCAAGCCACGGAGCGCCTTGCCCACTTTGCCCGCGGTGACATAATCTGCAAAACGCCTAGCAGGGTCAACCAACGGACCCACTGAATCACGTTTATGTTTGTTCTTGGACAATAGAAGAGAGGTCTATACGGTGTCCGCTTCCCGTTGTAGCTCTGCAAAATCTCCCTTCGACCACTGGTCCATGCGGCGCTCAAGTATTTTACCATATTTATTATTGTCACAGTCCGGCTTCTGCAGCATTAGCATCTGGTAGACGGCTGCAATCTTGAGTGCGATCATTTCATACGATCCCCCATCTCCGAAGCAGGAATAGAACGATGTCAAGGTAGTGATAAATCGTCTTCCAATATTTCCAGACGGCACAGAGAAAGCATTCGGGCGAAAGTGAACACATTTGTTATATGCAGCCTCTATGGCTCCAGCTGTCTCCACTGCAGACAAATCACCAAGCCTGAACGACGGGTCGGAGCTAGCTATGGGCTCCGGCTCGGGCAGATCCAAGCCGGTCCGGACATCAGCTGAGCCCTGCACACGCAAGGTCGACATAGCGGTATTCACTTCAACAGCATCCCCGGACGTGCGCCCCCTGGTCTCCCGGGAAGCAGAGTGTAAGTCACTTGTGGTTGGTACCGAATTACCATGCACAAGTCCCCCAGGCAAGGACCCGGTGTTATACACGTCTGGCGAGCATACTGGAGTTAAAGTGTCGACAGCGGAATGCGGATCAACCGCTTCCTGTCCATCAGGTAAGTTGGTATCAGCTCCAGTTTTAAAGAGTTCAATTTGTTTGTCATTTCTAGTATTGTCCATTTCGCCATTGTCAGCCACTGGTAAAGACCGTGCATCGAGGCTCCTATCCAGCCGGCCAGCAGAAGAGAGAATGAGATCGCCCGACACTGTATCATGTCCAGGTAGAACCGGCACTGGGCAAGCAGGAATACCCCGCCGCTGTGCAAATCTGGAGTCAGCACCTCCCAAGGAACCATGAACCACTGTGGTACAGTCGCTTGGTGCATTGGAGAGTGCCGCCATCGGCATAAGACCTCTATCATTAGCTCGAGGTGGATACGGATTGCGACATTTCCCATCCATCATTGGCCTGCACTTTGTACAGGGCTGCTTGAGGCCACAACATCTACAGTCTCTGCACAGGTCACCGTTTGCAGCGCAGTGACAGCACCCGTACTCCACCTGTCCGCTGTGGCCCTTCGCCCGCTCCCGCTGGCGTACACGGCTGCGCAGCGCGTCTACTTCACGTCTTGACGCTTCCTGCGCCCATACAGATTGGATATCGACATCGTCTCCCATCACGCGTGTACGGTCTGGACACCGCCGTGGCACCTGTGACCATTACACGGTACGGGCTGAATCCGAATGCAGAGTCACAACTCCATGGCGCTTCGAGAGGGAAAGTGATTCCGTAAAAAGAAATATCGAGGAAAACAACGAGATTCCAAGACCACCAGCAAGTCCTTCATGCTATGGAAGAGTAAACTCCCCGAACAACTCCGTTCGTAGGCGCAGTATGCCCTAGTGTACTGGAACAGTCGAAAACTCGAAGAAATTCCTCCAATATCAGAGCCCAGACACGCTCAACCGCTCGCACTTTGGAACTGTTTCCATTGCCCATTGACTCCTTATTCTTTGCTTGCTTTTATGCTAAGAGAACATATGCTGGATCCCTGTAGCTGTACTGCTTAGCCGCGTGCTCAGTCGGTAGAAATGTGTGAATACTACTACTAATAATCTGACGTGAGTGAGGTAGATGGGCACCTGAGGAACACAAGTTTGAAATCAGCAAGTAGTCAACTTTTGCATGAATTTATTCCGGAAACATGTCTGGTAGGCCCCACCCGTGAAAAAAACATTTGTCTCTTCCTGCCGGCCAATTGTTCCACCTTGTGTGTCCGATGGCTGCAGACGTCGAAATCTGTTACACCCCGATTATACGTGGCCGGAAATCTTCTGGCATTTTGCACGATTGACAACATTTACTGTCATGCAATTGTTGCCCGATTTTTGTCCTCAGACTGACAAACCTACAAACCTACAAACCTACAAACCTACAAACCTACAAACCTACAAACCTACAAACCTACAAACCTACTCATCTTGTGGTTCATGGTTGCCTATACAAACTCTATACAGTCATGTAGCTCCCTCTGCAAATCCATAACATTCTGATGGTCCCGTGACATTGATCATGCACCCTGTGTAGGGCCTAGGGCGGTACGGGCTGAACGTTTGTTTGTTCCTGTGAATACGACGGCGTATACACCCCTTTCCATCATGTCAACTACTTGGTAAATTATCGAAAACATCCACAATCTCAAGTACTAATACTTATCTTTTCTCCGGTCCATGTGCTGTCCGAAACCTGGCTGGCTGTCCCAGTGAACTCCGGCTGGTGTTGTCGAGAGTCAGCTACGACCTTGCTGCCCTTCGCCACGATATGAGACAACTACTTCAGTATGACTGCGGTGTCACCACTGCCAGCACTTAGTCTTTCAGCGTGTCTCTGCCAGGAGCTTCGCCACCATTTGGGAAACGATGTTGTGATCCGCGACAGCACTCATCCCCGACTCCGTAGCCTCTCGATCTCATCACTGCGCCCACGGAAAAATTCTCAAGGACTCGTTCAAGCTTTGAAGAGTATGGTTGCGGTACAGGTAGGTGTCGACTCGACATGTCGGAGCTGAGTGACCAATTGTTTTTTCAACTACATTTTCACTTCCACAATATTTGCTGGTCGTCCGAAACGCAATGATTTGTGTAGCTGTCAACGGTGACTCTGCTCCGCCTTGTACGCAACTTGCTGGTGTGTGGCGGATTACGCTCAGCTCGTTTTAGCTGTTTCCGCCTTTCGCAAATCGATCAGCAGCTCCCAAAAACTTCAGGTACATCAGTTTCCAGGCCCAATCAGGCGATGTAGACCTTCCGTAGGCTGGACTGATTCATGATAGACGGCGCACGGCACTGTCTTTTCTTTCTCTACTACTAAGGACTAGTACACTGTGGATCTACTATGAAAAAATATATAGATGAGTTGTGGTGTTGTGTGGCTGCGAGTGGAAACTAAAAACTGGAGCATTTGAAAACTTCTACCACGAGGAAAAACAAAGACCACGATGGCAGGTTCAACGGAGTTGCGCAGAACAAGAGCAAACGCATGAAAATATTTGCGAGTGAAAAATACGTTTTTGCACTCTTTCGCTACGCTCAGCCGTGAAAAAAACAAAACATTCGCGCTATTCACATCATCCCATGTGAATAGAGCGAATGGATTCCGAATCGATTCCAGGGCTCATGACATGAAAATCGAACGACTTGAATGCACTTGAATCGATTCAAGTGTGTAGTCGAACGCACTCACTGGCTGCGTTCGATTATGCATCGCGTGCATCGCGTGCATAATCGAACGCACTCAGTGAGTGCGTTCGATTACACGCGCGAATCGATTCACGAATCGATTCATGAATCGATTCGCGCTATTCACATCACCCCATGTGAATAGAGGGAATGGATTCCGAATCGATTCCAGGGCTCATGACATGAAATCGAACGACTTGAATGCATGCGAATGGATTCATGAATCGATTCAAGTGTGTAATCGAACGCACTCACTGAGTGCGTTCGATTATGCACGCGAATCGATTCGCGCTATTCACATCACCCCATGTGAATAGAGTGAATGGATTCCGAATCGATTCCAGGGCTCATGACATGAAATCGAACGACTTGAATGCATGCGAATGGATTCATGAATCGATTCAAGTGTGTAATCGAACGCACTCACTGCATTGGACTGTGTGAATGCACAGGCGTTGCAAGTGACTTGTATAGTCATGTAAACGCGAGTTTTTGTACCGGGTGTGAATGCAGCCTTAAAAGCGGTGCAAACTTTTCATGTGTGACCGCGGCCTTAGTGGAGGCCGAACTGCGAAAAGGAGTATCCTCAGTCAGCATGATCAAAACGCGACGCAGCTCACCAGATCAAGGTGTGGGTCCTCTTCCGGTGGCGAAAGGCGGGCTCACGCCCCTACATGGCTACTTCCCATTGTCTAACCCCCAAGACAATTATCATTTATTATTATTATTATTTTGATCCAAGGCTTCTCCACACAGGTCGATGGGACGATGGCATCCAACAGCTTACTGGAAACCCAAAACCAACCATGCAAGTGGGTAATGTATGGCAAAATTCAACAAAAGGGACTCAAAATTCATAAAAAAATCAAAAAAATCGCCAAAATTCAGAAAATATTCAGAAATTTTTGTGGAAACCCCTACCCCAGGGCGCTGGCCATGCAGCCATGGCATGCATTTCTACGCGCTGCTGCTGGTCGCATCGTGTCAACATGTGCGCTGCATGCAAGGACGACGTTCTGTACGTGCTGAGGGCGCCGGCCCTGGTCAATCGACTGGATGTCCATGTCCGCGACAGTACATTGTAGTCATTCATTCTAAGCCGCTCGCGTTTTTTATTTTATTTCGGCCAGTCGGCTACATAATTGTCTTGGGGGTTAGACAATGGGAAGTAGCCATGTACGGGCCGGGGCCCGGAGGCCCACCTTTCGTCACCTGAAGAGGACCCACACCTTGATCTGGTGAGCTGCGTCGCGTTTTGATCATGCTGACTGAGGCTACTCCTTTTCACAGTTCGGCCTCCACTAAGGCCGCGGTCACACATGAAAAGTTTGCACCGCTTTTAAAGCTGCATTCACACCCGGTACAAAAATTCTCGTTTACACGACTATACAAGTCACTTGCAACGCCTGTGCATTCACACAGTCAAATGCAGTGCATGCCAATCACGTAAAAAGTGACCAGCGTGATCCATGGCGAAGAGCGGGAATTTTGATTTCTGCATGAGCTGAGCGCACTGGTACCGTGCGGCACTTGGATCAATATTTCAAAAATACTATTTCTTGGTCCGCTAGTATGATCACAGTGGAACGCCTCCACAACTGGTGTATTTCTCTGAGTGTGCTGGAGTTGTGAACCATAGCGGCCGTGTATATCATTTCCTGAACATCTCCGGATAGCTGCTTTGCGCACAGATTCAGCTCATCTGCAATCCTCTTCTCGGCAACACCTCTTTTAATCATAGTTCCACTTTTCTCGCTGGTATTTTCCCCATAGTTCTATCAGCCGTAGCTCCACCTTGGCAGAAAAGACAACTCGAGGCATGGTACCGGACTCTCCAAAAAATAACAAAAACTCTGCGCATTCGACACACCAAACCACTCGTTTCGCCTTGCCTTGAAACTAAAAGCCGAAATCCGCTTTCAAAGCCGCTCCGGGATGGCTTTGAACATTGATGTGATTTTTCACTTTCCGCGCATGTTTCAATGCCCACTTCAAAGAACATGATGCTTGTAAGTTGTATGCGGTTTTGTACCGTAGCGGAGGCAAAAAGCGTAACTACCGCAGCCGCTTTCGCGGAACACACGATGCAGCGGTCACACATACATATAGGGCGCTTTCGATCACACGCATTTCCGTCAATTCTAGAATTAGTTATTGTTGATGCACAGTTCGATTAGGCCATGGTAAAAAATAAAGTTGATTATCAGGTCATGAGCCTGTGAAAATCGGTGCGAGCGAGCGATTTTTTATTTTAATTCCCACAATTTTTTTATTTCCAAAGATAGGGTCACACATGTGTACGTCACAGGTTCATAATTAATTTATAATTATTTTATTAAAAGGCGACGAGGAGACAATAGAGAGGTTTAGCACAACGAAATTCGTTGTTCATTTTCGTTGTGCCGCCGTACGAAAAAGCCGACCGAAATTCGCTGAATTTTTGTTTAGCAGAACGTTCGCAACGAACTTCGGTGTTGCTACTGGACACCATGGATGTCGCGGAAATCCACGCGAAATACAAAAAGGTAATCCTCGTCACTCCCCGACTTTCGTAAACTGGTGGCCTCACCACTCGAATGCTTCTTGAGCGGGAGATGAAGCCGATCCACAAGCCCTTTCTTTTCAGCCCAGCAAATCTCCTACCGCTCTGGGAAAGCAGCAGAGCTGCTTCTTCATTCGTGCGTGATTTCCGCAAGAAACAATTCGGCATCGACCTCACAAGGCGGAGCATCATGAGATCCATTTGCGTACCCCGCGTAAGTTGTCGTCCCTCCTGATTACCAGAGGCAACAGCAGCAGCAGAAACTGCAGGATTTGAGTTCGGCTCAGACATTCTGGTCGTGAAAATAAGGACCTCAGAAAAATGTCAAAAGGAACAAAAATTCTCATGTGATCGCGGAACGAAAAGTCGACAGACCAAACTTCGTTGGATTGATGTTTTCCGCGAGTGTGTGTTCGGAAGTTCGTTGTAAGTTTCGTTACTCGTTCCCGGGCTTCAAAATCTAACGAAAATTCAGACGAATTTCGTTATGCTAAACCTCTCTATTAACTGAGACTCTTCACCTAGCATTCACACACGTATTCATTCGCATACACCTACACCTCACCGTTCCTCACTCTATCACATTCACCTGCTTCCACGCCTTCATTTCACTCACCTTATGTAGTAGCTCACACCGTCAGAACACTCTCACATCTTTTCTTCTAATTTCTTTCGTCTTCTCTCCCACTTTAGTTTTTTTTTCACACCTCACCTTGTATACTTCCCACTATCCGATAACCTATAAGTAGTTTGTTTCTCCGTATAGCCTCTATTGTGAGACGATTTTCCCTGATGATAGTCTCAAGAAAATCGATTAGGATCAACCATTTTAGATACATGTATTCTCATTCATCATTTTGTAATGTCCGCTTCACTAATACTATTAATCGCATTAATTATTTTATTATTCAGGCCAGGGAGTAGAAAAATACCGGTATCTTACTACTCCCGGATTCATGCCTTTCGCATTGACCGTTTTCATGC